>NC_047507.1:13034969-13110788 GCF_902827115.2 Pseudochaenichthys georgianus | reverse complement strand
CTACACCACATTTCAAATAGATATAACCCATGAAATAATATTATAAATATTTAGGGATTGAGATTGTGAAATCTAACAAGTACCTTTGTGTTAATCTGAACAATAAACTGGACTGGTCGGATCACTGCTGCTATCTACAAGAAGAGACAGAGCAGACTATCTGCTGAGGAGACAGGTATTTTGGAGTGCAGGGGGCACTACTTCAGACCTTCCATGACTCTGTGATGGCATAAGCAATTTTTATGGTCTGGTCAGCTGGGGCTGCAACATCTCGGCTGCTGTCAGGAAAGTTACATGTAGTTTGGTAACAGCACCAGAATGGACAGGGTGTGCAGACACAGGAGAGCCGAGTCAAGGGTAAAGGAGCTTTGCATTAATTGTATTTATATTGACCCGAATGGTCTACAGATTGAACGGGACTTTAGTGGCACTAGATCTAGGAGTAGGCAATGTCATTTTTTCACCTAGTTGTATCCCATAAGTGTGCATCTTACTGAGATTAAGGAGGTAAAACGATATTCCTTAGTCCTTGATAAACCAATCGGACAACATGAGAATTTCTGTTCCAGTTTGTTCTTAATGGCAACATGACCGCAACACATGCTCTTTGTACCAAAAGGACAACAATGTAGATCTGAAATACACACCTACATATAACAACAAAACAGTTCGACTTCCTAGCTGACAAAACTCCAACAAAGCAAACACAAAATGTGGTCATTGATCCTCCTGTTGTCTTCGGGTCAAATCTGACCGATTTACTACTTTCATCAATCAAAACTTTTTTGTTTTACATCGATTGCATTAAGGCTTATGATCTCCTTCACAGTAGACATTTGAACATATACAATTGCTGATCAGCACTTTCATTGAATTGTTGATGATTTAGTCAACTTTTTAACACCAATGACCGCTATAAATAAATGGAATTAGTAACCATCTGGATCAGATACAACACACACATACACACTGTATGTGTTTCCCTCCCTTATGTGCCCATCCCCCCATGTGAATCACACCTGGCACACACAAACACATACACACAGAAGTATTCGCTCCGCTATGTTTGACAAACCCCGTGACGAGTCCTCAAGCTCTGTGATTGTGGCAGTGTGCCGTGGGTTACGCCGAGCATCGAACAGCACTTTTAAATGGGATGGAACCATGGCAGACTATTCAAAACTGGATTAGGATGAGTCCACCCCGTCCCCCCCTCCCCCTCCCCCACCCCGTCCCCAGAACTACACATGCTGGCTATTGTGTGTTTCACAACATGCTCTATGGCAGGTCTCTACTGGGAATTGTAGTTTTAAAAGACGTTTTAAGAACATAATAGGAAGTTGCCAGTATTAAAACTGTGTACATCCCTGGAGGTTTAAGGGATAGGAAACACTCAAATGTAAAATATATAATTAACAAATTGGTGAAAATTGCTTGTGCCCATAATGGGCAGCATTAATATATACCCACATGACAGCTAAGGTCAGAAGAGCTTTATTTAACAGCTGGTCTTATGTCTGTGACCCCTCCTCTTGTTCATTGATAAGCCTGAAACATGCACTTGTCAAGGTTCAGAGGCACATTTTGCAAATATGGCAGTAGCCATCTATCATCTTAAGATAAGATATACTTTATTGATCCCAAGTTGGACACATTTGCGTTACATCAGCATGTGTATAGTTGGAAATATGCAGTGGTGTTTATTTGTAAATCATTTAGTATAATCACACAAATTCTGTGTTTTATATTAAATAATTCTGTGTTCTTTATTTATTGATTGTTCAATACCTGACAAGGTCAGAGATGAAAAACTTTGGTCGCAGGTTCCTCAACAGTGCATCACAAGACATCTTTCAATATGTGTGTATACCTCCACCATTAAACTGTCCTATTCTGCACATTTCTTATACTATCTACATACATCTTATAAGAGTATAATACATATGTATAATATCAGTTAAAATAAGTGCTTACACATACAGTAGTTAACATTGCAGGAAAGCAATATTAGTACTTAGTCAGGCTTAATATTTATCTATATAGCCTACCCCCAAAGCTTTTTTCTTATTCAAAAGAAGACCTTAACCTAAAGTGTTCTTTAATGTTTAAATAAAGCTTTATTAGTGTGTCTGTCTGTGTCTCCTATTAATATTTAATAATACAAATAATAAAATGCAATAACGTGGTTTAACCACTAGGTGTCCCTTTCTATCAGCTGTGCACCTTTATGGTGTAAATACAGCCCATCTACCAATTCGATCAAATATAAAAGTCAGCCGAATTAGTGTTGATACTGCAAGGAGACTTATATTGTGAAGAGAAATTTAAGATGTTGTTTAATTGCTGACATATTTATGATCCACGTCACATATTCAGTTTCGGCGGCAGTTATTCATGTTTGTCTAGAAGTCTTCTCATCAGGGCTCTATAAATATAGAATTACGGCAGATATGTAATATTTAATGCAGCCGAACCGTGTATTACAATGACGTTATGTGATGACCTCCAAAGACAAAAGCAAGCACACTCGGAATAAAGTATTATTTTATTTTCTTTAAATGTTTTCGGATTTCACATCAACAGGAAGTCCGGTTAACTAAAATGTCCGTGCGGAACAATACATCCGTGGGTGAATAATGTCAATCACCCATAGCAATCACCACATTACACACATTCCTTCACATTTTAATTTACATTAAAGTATTTCGTGAGACCTTCTAAAATGTTTTTAAATATAATTATATATAATATAATTAATATGTTAGCTTATTCTGTGGTATGCATCCGTTTTTGTTTAGATGCTATGCCACTTTAGCTGTAACAAGTGGCAATGTCCCCGCTGTGGGACTAATAAAGGATTTCTGATTCTGATATGAGCCAGTTGAGGTGTTGCACAGGGTGTCAGAACTTGGACAAACTTGTATGTGTTCTTATATGTAGCTGAATGCTGTTGTAATGGTACATTCAGAGGGTGTGACAAACATTGAGACTCCTGTGACAAGCTGGTTGATGGAAAATGAGTTTATTTTAATACAATTAGTTATGAGAAACATTAATAAGACAATATATGAGCCAGTTCAGATGTTGCACATGGGTGTCAGAACTTGGACACAGCTTATACATTGCCTCTTATATGTAGATGAATGCTGTTTTAATGTTACATTCCTAGTGTGAGAAACATGACAATAAATGTATTTTGTGAACTTGTGTACCTGTTTTACTTTAAGAAAGCCAGGTGAATACCTGTCAGACTATGGGTATTGGATAACATCTGTCCAGTTGGACGGAAGTGGGCTAAAATAGCATTTATTTAATCAGATAACAGATATGTGAACTTCAACAAAGAAATGAGTGAGTTGACACGTAAACCATGGTTTGTGAACTTCAATTCATATAGAATTTTGTGTTTTTCTGCGCATATTTATCCCAGTTCACAAAGGGTAAACAACACACAAGTTCCAGGCCAATCGTTACACAGTTTTAAATACAGAAGTGATTTAGCCAATCAGAATGCAGATCCTGCAGCACCGGAGGCAGGCTTTACTGCACTCGCAATGTGACAGTGAAGGGAGAGTTCTGCTTCTGAAGATAATATCTAAGATAAAACCGTAATAACTCAATATAATGTTTTCAACCCTAAACAGCAACACTTTGTAGTTGTAGGTAGGTGTGTGTGTGAGTGTGAGAGAGGGCCTGCTCACGGAAAGCTGGTTGCTGACACAGAAGGACTCCCGAATAGGTGAATTGTGGTAAAGAAATAAAAAATAGAGAAAGTGCATCTCTGTCAGCAGAGCTTCTGTCAGTCAGAGGGTTAGGTAAAGGTTGAGATAGTTATCATGTGAGGAGAATTAACTAAAATACAATACATAGCAATGTTTGAACCAACCTTAGTCATGGGTTTGTTTTAAATACAAACGTTTACATATTCCTCACAAGCCACATTTTTAAGGATTGTTCAAGGCAATTCATTCCAGAATGTTCACTTAGTTCAAAGAAGCAACATGCATAGTAAGATAACAACTTTTTTTCACATTATTTGAAGTGAGAGGTTGTGTGTGCGAGTGCACACAATGTTATTGGTTGACGATAACTGGCCTCTGGTCTTAATACTGGTAGGAGAGGTTAAGTACATTTCAGTCAATATCATGGTGTGTGACATTAACAAGAATTCTGACTGAGCAGAGGTATGTGTGTCTGTGAGGGAGGGTGTGTCCGAGTTGTGTGGGTCAATTATTGTAAATGTTTAGATGTTCATGTTCTATGTGTGAGAGAGAGTGGCACACAGAGGAAGAGACTGAGGGAGCACACAGAAAGGAGAGAGAGAGGTGGGGGGACATACACCCAGCATGTGTGCCTATGTGTATGATGTGGCTCTTTGCAGTAACGCAGGGAAATTATTGGCTCTTAACCTCTAACTGGTTGGCCACCCCTGCTGTACACCCTAGTGTCCTTCAGGGTAGGGTGGGGGAGAGAGGCGCTGTGCCCCAGCGTCCTTTCCTCAAGGTGGGGGTAGGGTGGGGGAGAGAGGCGCTGTGCCCCAGCGTCCTTTCCTCAAGGAGGGGGTAGGGTGGGGGAGAGAGCGCTGTGCCCCAGCGTCCTTTCCTCTAGGAGGGGGTAGGGTGGGGGAGAGAGGCGCTGTGCCCCAGCGTCCTTCCTCAAGGAGGGGGTAGGGTGGGGGAGAGAGGCGCTGTGCTCCAGCGTCCTTTCCTCAAGGTGGGGGGGTAGGGTTAGGGTGTGTGTGATGTCCTCATCAGGGTCTTCCTCACTGTCATCACTGATGTCACTGTCTTGGTCATGGTTCTCCACAGAGTCATCAGGCCATTGAGGGGCATTTGGTCCGATTGCCAGGCTGTAGGCCGAAGAAAGATGCTGGATGTGTGTGTCCACGTCAGCAAGTCTTTTCTTTAGAAGACTAGCTAATCCATCTCTCCCTTCTTGAGTCATGTCTAGGGCAGAACATAGAGAATAGAATAGAGAAAAGGCATCTCATTTTTGTTACTAGTACACACTGTGGATGTTAAGTAGTATTTGGGTATGGTATCATGGAATTTACCACTATGTCCTCCACAAGACACATGTTGCATCTGCATCCTGATCTTGTCAGCCTGACTTCTCAGATAAAGGCAGTGCTGCCTCATCTCCCTCACAATTATGGCCCTCTCCTCCACAAGTCTCCTTTTGCCCATGTAGGCATCGAAGACTCTTTTTTGGGCCAAAATGGACACCGATTCTGAAGAGAGAGGAACAGCAAGCATACCATTACCGACCAAGGCATGCACCAGTAGGATAAGTGACCGGTCATAGTCCATTGACTGGGAAGTTGGTGTTATAGGTCTTGCTTAGTGCCAGAAAATAAACATATTATATAAACACAAACAAGAGAAGCTCTTACCATCACTTTGCACTTCCCATGGCCATATTAGACTGTCTGTTGTTTGCTGTTCTGCAGACAGTCTTCTCTCCACCTCTTCTTCTTGGATTTCTGTTTCAGGAGGCTGTCCGGTGTTGTACTGGCGTATTGCAGCTAAGAGTTTGGTCTTTTCCTCCCTTAACCTTTTGCGACGCAACTACCGAATCTTATTGCTGTCTATATGACGTAATTGTAAAAAAGATTACAGAAACAATGTTCAATGGAATTTTTTAATTACATGACTGCAACTGAATAATAATAACTTACCAGTCTGTCTATAGAGGCAAGCTTTCTTTTGGCACAGCCCTAGAAATAGCTGCTCAATGGACCTCTGGAGAGACTGATTGTCGCCTGATGTGTTGTCTTTGGTAAATAACAAGAAACACAGTTTGAGAACAAAGAAAACATTGGTGTTAATACTATACGTTAAATAACAATGTTATATTATCAAGTTAGGAAACAGCATACCGTTTGTTGCCCAGTCTCTAACATCATTAACCCATTGTTGGACTTTGTCCTCAGGGCATCCAAGCTCTTCGCAGGTGTCCTTCATTTTTTGAGTCTCACCCTCCAACATTGTGATTGTCTGTTGTAAAAAAGATGTTGCAGATACAGATGTATTTTCAAGATTTTCACCCAAATTTCCATAACTTTTCATGTCTTGAAAACAGTAATTAATCATTCAAACTTTTCCAGACCTGCGCAAGCACTCAGTATCCAACACTTTACCAGCTTGGACAATTATTTGTTTGTGACAGGTTTGCACATTAGCCTTACAAATCTAATCTTGTCATGCCTATGCTTACATGGCCAATTACCTTGACATATCTCTTGGCCAACACCACATGAAGGTTTTCCTGCTTCCGTCTGTTCCATCCCATTGCATGGACAGTCAACATGTCATTGCGAGCTGTTTTTAAAAGTAAAATTGACAAGCAGATCATATAACTTGGGTATTTGGAAATAAACTCATAAAAACTCTAGTACAGTTGAAACAGACTACATCAAAGACAAAGATAAAGTAAAGTAAGAGATGGATAATAACTTCAAGACAGAATTATGTTGGTCTAATGACAAGAGGACATACCTGATTTTGTCATGTACTTAGTTGTGATGGCACAACGTGACAGAAAGCTGTTCACCATCTCCACTTCTTCCCCGGCCGTCGAACTAGCACCCTCCAAATTTCTCCCACTCCATACAATCTAACAAGTACACATATTATATGTCATAGATAAATAAAAAAAAATTCTTACAATCACAATATAAGAGTGGGCCTACCTCGCACTTTGTGGAATGGGCCTTGGCATGCATGACCGAGAGAAACGGTTGCATGCTCAGCAAAGGTCGCAGTTCTGGCATTGTCTTTGCCACTTTCTCGAGGTAGGGCCAGTATTTACAAGCAATATCTGTGCAATAAAAATGCACGTTTGTAGCTTGAAACTGCGTTTGAAGGAACAAGGGGTAGGCAAATATTTCTCCTCTGAACATGTTGAGAGCTTTCAGTAGCACTCCATGTCTACATACAGCCACCTCTAACCCTTCTTCATCAAGCCTGCTGGCTCTTCTGGCTGTCTCTCGAGCAGCTGACCACTGGCTGGTACCACATGTACCTTTTCCTGGGGTCTACAATTAAAGACATTTTAATGTTACACTCTCAAAACAAGTAAAGGCTAGAAAAATGATAGGAAAAAAAATGCTGTGCTTACACATTTTACATTTGTTCTGACTTTGTCAACAAAGTCTGTGACAGCCGAGTCTTCCATGATGAACGGCCCTTTAAAAAGTGGTTCATCGATCCTAAATTCAAAAATAAATATTCAATTCATTATTATCATCATTGATAGACTACTTCTTAAATTCAATTGACATACAACAAAGATGTACCTCTGTGACAGTCGGAAACGGTACGGTTTCCTATTCCCATCCACTGACACAGCCAACATTTTGGGAGTACAAGCTGGGCATGAGAAGGGTTCCTCACACATCATTTTCTGGCACTCGTACTGGCAGGCCATATACTCCAGAAAGCTCCTTTGGAAGACATCTCCATGGATTTTTCCTGTCTGGAAGTTTGAGAAGCAAAATTGTTACCTTACACATGTCAGAATAATGCGAGGAAACAGGAAGACTTTCACAGTGGTTGGAGGCTAGAGGGGGGCTATTAGGAGTATTCCTAACACACGATATCCTGAAAAGTGAAGGTCAGGTTAGGATTGGCAGATGCTGAAAGAGAAGGAACATTATTTCAGCTTTTGTCATATGCACCATGACTCTATACAGTACAATACAGAATCCCATTTTTTCCCACAGAAGAGCACAATGTTTTTCATCATACAAATTGTGTTCTTCAGTAAAGAACAAAAGTGTGATTATGATATGTTTGATCTTACAGTATGTCCTACATCTACTGTACCAGTGCTAGGTTTTTAGCTCTAATGTAACACTAGTTCAACTACTTTCAGTAACATTGTAAGCTTTTCAATTTAGTTATTTTGACATAAACATATTTCCAATCAACATATTTCATCTACACAAAATAAAATGCATCCTTTCACAATGCCCTCTACTTATGCAATACTTAGTGAAAGTCATCTTACCCTCCCATAATGCTGTGTCCTCCGTTCCAGCATCTGCAAAAAGGCCTGTCTGGACAAACCTGGTGCCACAGTCTTCAGGTCCTCAAAAGATTTGAAGACATCCGTGGAATATAATGTGTCTCCGTTCACAGAAGCTGGCCAGTAACCGCTTCTAATGAGGTCTCCCCAATCAGGTGTCCACTCGTAATGGCATGTGTTGCACACCCTCTTGGGCAGATGCAAATCATAACGCCCTAATAACAAACACAGTTTAGTAAAAACAATCGCATTCATTATCTGTATTAGGGTGACAAAAGGAACACTTAAAATCATACCATTAATGCAGACGAAAATGACAGGCCTGCCTATAGACTCTGTAACACCTTCAGGGTTACATGAGTGTGAAGGCCTACCAGTGGGCAGAAGACGATCTGTGAAGAGAGGTTAAACATATGTCTTAAACTACCAGCACATTAGGGAAGTTATAAAATAACCACTTGGGGCTAAATTGTGTTAAGTGAAATACCTTGGTGTCTCAAAGTGAACATGTCATTTGTCTTGACTAGTGACATTGTTGGGGGAATACATTTGAAATATCCTTCATTGAAGGACTCCCTGTTATGAAGGGTGTGTATGCTGTGTTTAGAAACGTCACAGTCATGACACAACCATTCAAGGGGCATGCATTCTCTGCAGCGAAGGACCGCAGGAGCGGAGCAATGTGAGCATCTCCTTTCCGGTACCACAGTTGAAGACAGCAAGCTGTCCAAGTGATGGGACCTTGCCTTTTGCCACTCCAATTGGGCAGCACTTTGGAGCAGGCACCATGAGGAAGAGGTTGATGGTTGATCAACCAAAAGCTCCTGTAATTTCTGAATCTCATCTTCTGGAAACAAACAAAAAAGAAAATGTTCAGCATCACAACAGCGTACTCATATTGCATCACGTATTCCTTTGATGTTATGTTGACACATTTCCTAACTTTCAATGATAGTAAATGTCATCCTACCAAAAAGCTGAGGGGGTACTGCAGAGGTTGCTCCAGCTGGTTCCATAGTCACTGGACTGTTAATGGCAACAGTTCTGGCTGAAAAATAATAATAATAATAATAATAGATATATTGATAACAGATAATAATTATAGAGAACAGGAGGCAATCGCAGGCAAATGTTATGCATTAAAAGAGTTCTAACAGTTCTAACCAACTCTAACTATTTATTACAATGGCCTATTTTTATACGTACAACGGAATAACAGATATTTGTTCAATACCTCTCTAAGCTAAAACATGCTGTACCAATCATGTTGCGAACAATCAAAACAAAAATGATATGTTAATCATGAATACCTGTATACATGCACAAACCTTTAGTACGTCGGCAGGTTGCCCCACTTCTGTCCCTCCTTTTTAGAGGACGCCCCTGAGCATCTTTGCCTACCCAGCGGATTCTGCTCCTGCTAGATGCTGCTTTGGCCCTGTCTTCTTCCTCCTTCAATAAAGTAGTCATGCATTATCACAACAAGCTGCTTTTCATTCCCAGTGTATTCCTATTCACTTACAAGCATTACAAAATTACAAGCACATAATCAATCAACCTAATCAGTACATCGGGCACAAAACCAATACAATTGAAATTATAAAATGTACCTTCAGTTGTTTACAAAGTAAATCGGCATGGAAAATGGCGTCTTCTAGCTGTTCCTCGCTTGGTTTAGCTTTCTTTTCTTCTTCTTTTCTATTTTGGGCCTGGACCCAGGTGTTTGCCTTTGTATCAAACTTCTCCATCTTTTTGTTAAGGCGCAGTTTGCGGGGCTGCACCGCCTTGCAGAACTTGCAAGTTTTGCATGCCACATTGAGTGACATGCAGCAGCTTGAACATTGCCTCGAAGTTGAACCTGGTCCTGGCATTCTTTTGGAGATAAAGACAAATAAAAGACAAGGTCATTTAAAACTGGGTTTCAAATTCAGAATGCAATCAAATACAAATATTGACTAATTTTCCTTTGTCTAGTCCGTGACTGTAAGTCCCTCCCCAAGCTACAACAAAAACTGTATCCTGTTTAGAATAGAATAAAAACACTTGCATTTTTATTTAATTTGAGTAAATTAATTTAGTATCAATGCAATAATGGCCCCTTACTTAGTTTTAGTACAATTTCAAAGCAAAGCTAAAATTCAGCGGTAAAATATTATGTAATCGAAACGTATGGTTACACAACTTCTACTATCTTACAAGCTTGACCATGACATTGCACTGTAAAAGCACTATTTTGAATTTGACAAAAATATATGATAATGTTAATCTGTTGAATCCTATATATAAAATTGTTTTTATAATATAATCTAGAATTATAGCAGTACTACAGTATAATACACTGCAACGTCGTCTACTGTGTTACCAGCTCGAATAAGACCATTTTTTATTTCCCTGTAAGTTTTGCTTGTGTGTGTGTGTGTGTGTGTGTGTGTGTGTGTGTGTGTGTGTGTGTGTGTGTGTGTGTGTGTGTGTGTGTGTGTGTGTGTGTGTGTGTGTGTGTGTGTGTGTGTGTGTGTGTGTGTGTGTGTGTGTGTGTGTGTGTGTGCGTGCGTACGTACGTGTGTGTATAAATACAAAAGAGAAAGTGGTAAAGAGACAGAGATAAAGATGGTAAAAATTGGGAGAAGACAGGAAGAAATGTAGGGAATATAGCTCTGAGGAGGGAGAAGAGAAGAAATTGAAAAAGGCTCTTAAAAGTGCTGTTTGATATTTCTTTGGTAGGCTATCTGTTGAAGGAAAAAAATACAGTGAACACTTTAGAATGCATGACAATTTACAATCTCACATATCATCAACAAGCTTTAACATTGGGGGTAATTTACGAGTTAAAGCACTAATCAATCAGGGGCGGACTGGAACAAGGACAGCTCTGAACTTTTTGTCCTAAATAGGACCACAACAATCAGCGTGCAGTAACAGTCTGAAGATGGTTGTCATGACATTTCTTCATAATACTATTAGTTGCCACTGTATGCAAGTATGACAGCCACAAAGGCATTTTTCCAAGATTTGTATATACAGTGCCAAAAGTATTTAACTCAACATTTTCTTACATTCACTTTTTTTTCCAACACAGCATTTACATTGTTAGCAGTTATGTTTTTGTGTACTTCTAAAAGGTAATTATTCTAAAGGTTCTTATTATACATCCATGGTCTGTAGTTAGTTTATAGCATAACGTTAGCATTTTGCTTCTGGCCATTAGATTTATGATTAGAAAAGTATAAAAGTAGGGTAGATATGTGGAGATTATCCGGCTGAACAAAACGTGCATTTATAAAGCAGGTTCGTTTTCCACAGATCTTATTTCGAGCTATTTTCCAAAATCCTATGGAGAAATCCCATTGACTCTGAGACGAGGGAACTAATAGTTGTAAAATGCGAACTCACTTCCGGGTTATAGGACTCATCACTGCACTATATCTCCGGTCAAGTAAAGCTAATATGTGTTTAGCTAGCTCGTGCTTTAAAAAGATATGTAACTACAACTGATTTACTTGCAATAAACATTACAAATATTGGAGGCATGCGGTGCAGCACATTACCTGCTTGGCGAAGTCAGACAGAGAGGAGGTTGTAGCAGATGTCCGGTGCGTTCATGGTCACCGGACAGTAATCGGTAGCATGGTGTTCACTTACTACGCGACCGCACAACGTAACGTACAGTAAATCCACAACCACATAAATGGATTAACATCGATTTAGCTGGAGTAACACAAATAAATAAATAAATGAATGAATCTACTGGTTTCATAATTTGAACCAAAAGTGGTGTATTTTGCACTATTTTTTATTTATCTTTATGTATTTTTCTTATTATGTCCTATTTATATTATGTTGCACTGTTGGAGGAGCTCGGGATCTAAGATTTGAAATGCCAAAATTACACTGTAGCTAGCATCTGATAACAAAAACCCTTGACCCTTGAACCTTAGTGGTGTTTATATTTCACGGACTTCAGTTGCTGAGAGATCACACAACGTCACGTCCGTTATTTCCACAACACACATGGATTAACACATAGACATATAAAGAGTAGACGCCGCATCGACCGCTGCTGCCTATTGGCGCTGACGAGCCGTGGGGCCGCCATCTTGGACCGGTCACCCGCTCCACTCAGTGTAATCTGTCTGGCAGGCGCAATGAAGTGTCAGCGCATTTTATCAATCATAACTCGCTGAATACAAAACTGATTTTCACGGGGGGGAGGGTTCTGCAAACGTCATATATGTAGGCATGATACCGGACACATGATTCGGCGTATTTTAATATTCATAGTAGGCTTAACAGCAATAGAATATTCTGGTATTTGATGGCCTATGTTATGTATGATAGGTATTTTGCAAAAGACACACGATATATAATATATACACACACACATAAAAAAACACTAATGGTCTATATATGATAGAGAAGCATATTGTGTAGGCCTATACTCAGCTATTTTAATAAGTTGAAAAATGAAGAAACAATAATACATTATACATAGACAGAAGTTATATATCAGTAAAAATGAATATCTATGTCATAAAAAATGAAAATGTACTTCTACATCTATATAAAAAATGTAAATGTTCAAGTTAAACACAAGAACATGACACCACCCCGCCCAAACCATATTTACACAAAGTTGCTCATGACACCCGAATGCCCCGTGCATGCGGCTCCTCCAAAACATGACTGAGAACCTCTTTCTCATATCTTTGTCTTTGGGAAACCATCAAAATAAAAACGGGAGATTTGAGAGTCAACACAAAAACATTTTAAGAAGGAGGTCAAGCTTATTTTCTTCCTTCTTCTTCCTAGATAGATTAGATTAGATTTTAGATTTAGATTAGGACCCTTTGTGTTTCAGGTGACAAAGACTTCGTCAGGTAATATGCAATGGGAGCCTTCCAATGTCCGTGTAGGCCAACCACCATGAACACAAGAGCCTCAGTAGCAGCATCGGTCTCATTGTTTCCATCACCCATGTCTACAAAAGCAGACATTGACTGGTTATGTGGATTATATTGCACATGTTTTCTGATGGCCATGTCATCCAACATGAGTGAAACACATCCATATTTAGCCTGGTCGTCCTGGCATCTTCTCTCCAGCATATCCAGCATCATCTTGTTCAGGCCAGGCTTGCCATCCACCGAACACAGCCACCTGTAAAAAAATTGAGAAGTAGCTATTTAACGTACTTGCAACCGTAATTTCCAAAAATGAAATTGAACAACATTAAGACTACCTTTTTGTTGTAGTCTATTATTATTATTATTAGGTATTTGTATGCCTTTGGACCATGTAGATGGAGTGTGAGGGCACATTCTCTGTGGTCCTTGGAGTACTCATGGCCCTGCTTTGCCTTCAAGTCTATTTGAAGATCTGAAATTGTATGAGAAAAAATTAATAAGTCCCCTTCATATAATAACAAAGGAGTTTAATAAAGAGTGTAAGAGTAAGATGTACATGAATCTCAAAGTGCTACTTTCATCTTCCCTGAGTAGAAATCAAGCCTCTTTGAGTTCTTCATTAATGAGGTTCTTTTCCCTCAAATCCCCCAAAAGAGTCCTCACTGTGGTCTCTGCCCTCTTTTCTCTAGCCATGGCATTCTTCCTCTCTCGCTCGAGACTCTCCACTCTTGCTAAAGCTTCATTGAGTCTGGCCTTAAGAGCAGTAGGAGAAGCAGGCGAGACATAGCTATGATCCCAGTAGAAAGAGGGATGAACATGGTTTGAGTGATGTTTCACTTCACACACAACACTTTGACACAACTAGAGTATGGCCCACATTCTTTCTTATAGTCATCACCTGTCAAAGCCACTGCCAGCATCATGCGTGTGTGTGTGTGTGTGTGTGTGTGTGTGTGTGTGTGTGTGTGTGTGTGTGTGTGTGTGTGTGTGTGTGTGTGTGTGTGTGTGTGTGTGTGTGTGTGTGTGTGTGTGTGTGTGTGTGTGTGTGTGCCAGGAATGCATGTTCAACATGTCTTCAATTGTGTGTGTATGTGTTTATTTGTGAGTGTGTTTAATATGAGTGGCAGCAAACAAGAGAGATTTGACTTTGTCTAGGACCATTATGATATGATGTTGAAAATAGAAATACTCACATCATTAGGCTGAGGTTGAAGCTTCTGGGTCGTCCTGAGGGGCCACAGACAGGCTCTCTTCAGCTTTTCTGGAAGTAGACGTAGTCCTGCCCTTTTCTGGCTAAAATTAAAATGAAAAAGCACAATCTCACACACACACACACACACACACACACACACACACACACACACACACACACACACACACACCACACACACACACACACACACACACACACACACACACACACACACACACACACACACACACACACACACACACACACACACACACACACACACACACACACACACACACACACACACACACACAGCCCTGTTATTGATAATAGAATATTTACATTTATGAATGCTAATAACCGTATGATGATACACCTACTCTTTGGAGGTGAACCGGGAAGCTGAAGATGGAGGGAATAACACCATCTCTGAGTCGGACAATCTGTCCTGTCAAACTCGTCCTGCTTACAATGCTCACTGCAAATCACGGATGACTCGCTTGCAGTGAACCCTTCCCTCCTCAAAGCAACTTCCCACTTCTTTCTCATATCTTTGTCTTTGGGAAACCTTCAAAATAAAAACGGGAGATTTGAGAGTCAACACAAAAACATTTTAAGAAGGAGGTCAAGCTTATTTTCTTCCTTCTTCTTCCTAGATAGATTAGATTAGATTTTACTGTATTCATCCCACAACGGGGACATTCACTTGTTACAGCAGCGATTTATAAAGTCTCAGTTGGCCATGAACATAATGTTTGCTGGCTACGATTTCGCTGGCGGACATCAATACAGTACAATAATATTCTATTTACAAAATACAACCAATTATAATGTTGAATCTTACTTGTGAAAAGTAATCCCCCGACCCCTGTTCGCAATCGTCCGCCGATTTGCACAGCAATATGCTGCACAGTGCTCTGGCATCTTGAAACCTCTGCTGTCTATGGGTAGAATGTCTGTAGGATGACCGGTCCAAGATGGCGGCCGTATTTCTTGCGCCCCAGCAGCCAATGCGGCGTCTACTCTTTATATGTCTATGGATTAACATCGTAGCCTTTGTTTCTGCTGAAAGAGGTCTCGACCAGCTAGAGCCACAAGAAAATCGGCGAAATCGAGTGTGAGGATTACAAAATAAATTAAAAACATCTAATTTTGACAATAAAAACCGACCAATAGGCGCGGTAGACCATTTGCTTGGCACTTCCGGGTATTTCTCCACTGGTTAACATGGGTTAACAATACCGTGTAGCTGTCACGCCTTTCACGTTTTGAAAACAGGAAACCGTGACATCTTCACGTCTCCCAGCAATGGTAAAGCGTCACATGTTCACGTCTCACCGTGATACCGGGTTGTTCAGAAAACACCACAGCATTTCACAAAACACTACAGCATTTCAGAAAACACTACAGCATTTCAGAAAACACCACAGCATTTCACAAAACACTACAGCATTTCAGAAAACACCACAGCATTTCACATTGGACGGAAAGGGTATTCCTTTAGGGAGAACACTTCTTGTTTGTGATTGGACAGAGCCAGCCAGAGAAGCACTGCTGTGATTGGTTGTTTTTGCTGCCAGTCAAGAAATGACGCTTCGTGATTAGCCCAACACATCAGCCGTTAGCTGTTAGCACACACTCAGAGCTCACAGCTCCTCATATCTGTTCAGAAACTGGGCAAAAGTTAAACATGTACAAACCACAGACTGTCTATGTCATGGTGAATACAGTCGCTGCTTTATTTATGTCTGTATGATGTTGTTGTGAGTGTGGACGGAGCAGCTACAGGTTAGTTTAGCCTGATGGATCCGATTCCGATAGGATTTACATGGAGATACGGCCCGCCCCCTCTCCAGGGTCTTGTTTGAATGACAGGAGTAAATACAGAATTAATGCTTTATTAACTCATGGTTTTTAAGCGGCTTATCTCCATGTAAATACTATGGTAGACCACCCAATATTCGCATCGCTCTAATCGCTCGAGTCTCACCGCGGCTGTCAGCTGTGTTTGCTCCTGTCAATGCTGTCATTCAAACAAGAGGCGCTGGAGAGGGGACGGGGCGTATCTCCATGTAAATCCTACAACAAAATGAACATATTTGACCGTGATTTAATTGTAATACACGTTTCAAAGTGATGCCGAAGTAACTACATACTGATAACAGTTAGTAAAAACCATGAATTAACGCTTTGACAAGTCTGCAGACAAGACGGCAGGCGAAAAGCTTTTAAAATGCGTGTTTTCTGAATCGGATTCATCAGGCTAAACTAACCTGTAGCTGCTCCGTCCACAATCACAACAACATCATACAGACATAAATAAAGCAGCGACTGTATTCGCCATGGCATAGACAGTCTGTGGTTTGTACATGTTTAACTTTTGTCCAGTTTCTGAACAGATATGAGGAGCTGTGAGATCTGAGTGTGTGCTAATGGCTGATGTGTTGGGACCATACGTTGTGGGACCATGGTTGGGACATATTTCGCTGTCGGGTGTTGACCAATCACGAAGCATCGTTTCTTGACTGGCAGCAAAAACAACCAATCACAGCAGTGCTTCTCTGGCTGGCTCTGTCCAATCACAAACAAGAAGTGTTCTCCCTAAAGGAATACCCTTTCCGTCCAATGTGAAATGCTGTGGTGTTTTCTGAAATGCTGTGGTGTTTTGTGAAATGCTGCGGTGTTTTCTGAAATGCTGTGGTGTTTTGTGAAATGCTGTGGTGTTTTGTGAAATGCTGTGGTGTTTTCTGAAATGCTGTGGTGTCTTGCACTTCAGGGCCACCGTAGATTGGCTTAGAATGGAGGAGACATCTGATTGGCTATAGATAGAACAAATTACAAGTCGGGTGACTGTCAGGGGAGTCTCAAAAAACCCACACACAGCGATCCATGCACATAATGCAGTTTGTGTATGCAGGTTCAGAGGTTTTAAACGGAAAACAAATATGTGTGGAACAAAAATACACATGTAAAACATTTGTCTGTATTTGGATTTTATTTACATGTATATGAAACGGAACGCATTTGTGTGTGCATTGAAAAACACAAGTGTGGATCCAGAAATAAAAGTGTGAATCCTTTTGCGGATCATGAAATACAAGTGTGAATCCTTCTGTGTGCATGTGTGTATTATGAGACTGTTCTGAGCCCATAGATAGAGGAGCCTTTCTTCCTCCTTCGCAATGAAGGAATCCTTGACCCCGAAGTCCTGCCCACTGCACAGAAACCACCTGGCCTTAATGCCATGCGTCAGTGGTATCTGTACGACTGCATCAGGGACTTCTGCACTGTGTGAGGACACAAAAGATCTGGTTTGCCGTGAACGTTGACGTGATGTGGGCAGGTAGTTTGTATGACTGCACATGACTGTGTTTAAATATGTATTAACTGTTTAAAAATATTATAAATTCTTACTGTAACTTCAATTACATAGAACATTATATAGTATGCAAGACAGATGTTGCAGTTGTTCATTATGTACATACAAAAAGTGGAAAGAAAACAAAAAGAAAACTTTTTTTAATTTATTTGTATTGATTAAAAAGAAAGTTATGAAAGTGGACGTTATGAATCGATTCTTACATTAATCGATTTTTTTCCACCCCTATTATATATTACATCATATATAGGCCCTACAGTATACTTGTTCGTATTTTATCGATTGTATTCCATACATGTTCATTTTAACTTGACTGTTAATACATGTGTTTTAATCCATGTGAAACATATGAATTATCTTTAATGCCATTTTTCTCAAATATAACGTTTGATGACACTCAAACTTTGGAAGAGCATATCTTCTACGCCGATATTTGGCGTAGAAGATAATGTTGGTATTGCCATAAAGCTGGGACTGTCCTCTTTACATACATACAGCAAACTCAAAATGTGTTCCTGGGTCGATGTGACTCAAAATGATGGAGCAGGTCACATATGTACCTTGTTAATATAAAAGAAAGTATAACATTTAAAAAAAAAATAAGTATTTTGAATGACAATCTAGAATGTGGGAAGAGGTGGGACGGCGCCCCTATGGGCCGGCCGCCACTGACAAGGGTCATAACTGCTAAAGTTGCTCTCATCAGACAGAGTAACACAGAAGCCTATTTGCTTAAAGATCTTATTGTCACCAGGGCAGCAGTGTGGGTAGTTTGTTACAACTTCCTTGAACATATCCAAAGTGTCATGGGGAAAAAACAGGACAAAATCCTGCCTTTATCGATCATAAAACATTCAACAGATATCTGTCTTGTTTTTCCAGACTGATTGGGATGTTCCCCAAGTACATCACGCTGAAACTAAAGTCGAGTTCTGAGCTGATTATCCTCCTTGGGGATCCTAAGAGACGGTTTAAGCGAATATCAGAGGGCTGTTAAATGTGCAAAAACACATTTTATTTCAAATCTTGTGTCCAACAACAGAAATAGGCCCCAGTTCCTTTTTACCACTCTTAATCGTCTTTTAAATCCCTGTAACTGTCCCTGTGTTGTGCCATCACCTACTCTATGTGAAAAGTTCCTTTCATTTTTTTAATGATAAAGTCTTGGCCATCAGATCTTCACCTCCTCCTCTCACCTTAGACCCAGCTGTGTCTCCTGTGTGCTCAGTCAGGAGATAAGTCTTCGAGCAGTTTGACCTGGTTTCACTGACCGAGTTATCTGATGTGGTTAAAAAATTGAAACCTTACCCTTTAGACAGTATTCCTCCCAGACTACTGAAAGACGTTTGTAATACTATTGGGTCATACATTTTAACTTTGATAAATATCTCTCTCACCTCAGGCTGTGTTACAACCTTTTTTAAACACGCTGTAGTGCAGCCTCTTATCAAAAAACAGAACCTTGATCATCATTCTCTCCAACTTTAGATCTATTTCTAAGCTTCCCTTCCTGTCTAAAGTCCTAGAGAAAGTGGTTTTAGCGCAACTGCAGTCGCACCTTGATTTAAACTGCATATCAGAAAAGTTTCAGTCTGGTTTTAAGTCACGCCACAGCACAGAAACTGCTCTCCTGAGAGTTTTTAATGATCTTCTTTTAATTGCTGATTCTGGGAATTCTGCTGTGCTAGTGCTTTTAGATTTGTGTGCTGCTTTTGATGCCATTGACCACCAAATTATTTGATCACGCCTTGAACTGTGTGTTGGTATTAAAGGTAACGTCCTAAAATAGTTTCAATCATATCTGTCAGGAAGGACCTTTTCTGTGCATCTTGGCCAGTATTCTTCAGCTGCAGCCTCACTAGGATATGGGGTCCCTCAAGGCTCTATCCTAGGCCCCATTTTGTTCAGTCTGTATACCTCTGGGGTCAATTTTTAAAAAGCATAACATTTCGTACCATTGCTTTGCAGATGATTTGCAGGTATATCTGCCTATAAAAGCAAATAATGAATCTAGGAATGCCTTGCTTAGCTGTCTGAAAGACATTAAATCATGGATGGAAATCAACTTCTTGACTCTCAACGAAAACAAGACAGATATTTTAATATTTGGACAGTCCGAACTCCTGGATGGCTTTAATAGTGTACTCGGCCTCCTACAGCCGCCCCTCTGTCAGAAATCTTGGAGTCATCTTTGACAACTGTTTTAAATTTGACAAACAGATAAGCTCAGTTTTCAAGATAAACTTCTTCCAGCTGAGGCTTCTGGGGAAGGTAAAGGCCTATCTTCCTGGAATTTGAACAGCTAATCCACCTATTTATAACGTCTCCTTTAGACTATTGTAACTCCCTGTATATTGGTGTTGATAAGCAGTGTTTGGCGTAACGCGTTACAAAAGTAACGGAGTTACAGTAATATATTACTTTTTGCTGTAACGAAGTAATGTAACGCATTACTAATGAAATGTGGGTAATATATTACCCGTTACAATGCTCAGTAACCCAGTTACAACACATTTTAACCAGAAATTAAATGGTGTTTTGTTTTTTAAGAATGTACTAACATAGCGAGACATCCGACACCAGAGACCAATTGTGCGGGTAGATTAGTAAACCTGGTGTGTTTACCCTTCAGGCTTCGCGTCAGAATCTTCGGGGCAGTTGAATGTTATGCTCCCTCTATTCAAAAAAGACAACGGAGCGAAAAATACTAACAACAAATTATGTCAGGTGCGCGTGACCTGCTCCGCTGCGCGTGCATCATTTCCAAAGTGCTTCCACAGCAGTGACACACATCTGTGGATAATCATTTATACGACAATGGTTAAAGCAACCATCACTAAATGCCAGCAACACTGCATCTACTGCAGACAGTAGCAACAGGTCAGATGGGGACATCACGTTACCCCTCCGTTGGGACACTAGCTTACTCCCGCCTGACTCGCCGCCCTCAACCCCGGAGCAGCAGTTTTCGTCGCCCGAAACTACGCAGCCCCTCTGCGGCCCGCAGGTGCCAGGATACCACGGCAAAACAGAGCCTGCCCAGGTATATCTAAACAAGTACCCGCCTGTACAGTGGGGTTAAGTGGTCATTTTGCAGCTCGTGGTATACAAATAGACAAGGGCTAGAATATTCATGTGAAAATAGTGCCATATTCTGCCATGCCTGTAGAAATGTTGGGTCAAAAATAATGCATACAATGCACAGATGCCTTCACTACGAATGGCTACAAAACTATCTCATATCCCAAGCTTATCAACAAGCTAATGTTGCAGCCAGCTGAAATGTTTTCCAGGTCACAAAGTCAACCTCACATGATGATGTGATTTCATGATGATGATGATTTCATGATGATTTCATGATGACCAGTTTTCAAGCACAGTAAATATTCTCTTCCCAGAGTATATGATGGGACCAAGGTGATGATTTAGTAGGCTACATGGTTTTAATAATACTTTTGGTGGGGGGACATCAATACTTTTGATGTCCCCCTACTACTCTTCATTAATAGATGAGAATAAGAATAATGCAAGATTTCTTTTCAGCACTGTAGCCAGGCTGACAGAGAGCCACAGCTCCATTGAGCCTTCTATTCCCATAGCACTCAGTAGTAATGATTTTATGTGCTTTTTTAATGATAAAATTGTTACTCTTAGAAACAAAATTAATGACCTCTTGCCTTCGACCAGTATAGTGTTATCAACAGCTCCCGGAATCGTAAGTTCTAATAGTACACTAGATAGTAAACTAGAATGCTTTTCAGCCATTAACCTTGAACAATTACATTCAATGATTCTCTCTTCTAAACCATCAACGTGCATGTTAGACCCAATTCCAACTAAGCTGTTGAAGGAAGTTTTTCCATTAATTAGCACTTCTTTATTAAATATTATGAATATGTCTTTATTATCAGGCTATGTTCCACAATCATTCAAAGTAGCAGTGATAAAACCGCTTCTTAAAAAGCACAACCTCGATCCAGAGGTTTTAGCCAACTATAGACCTATTTCTAATCTTCCGTTCCTCTCAAAAATGCTTGAGAAAGCGGTCGCAAAACAGTTGAGTGATTACTTAAAAAACAATGATTTATTTGAAGATTTTCAGTCTGGCTTTAGAACACATCATAGCACAGAGACAGCTCTGGTTAAAGTCACAAATGATATTCTAATAGCCTCAGACAAGGGACTTGTCTCTATTCTTGTTTTGCTCGATCTCAGTGCTGCATTTGATACTATCGACCATGATATCCTATGCAAAGACTAGAGCACTTAGTTGGCATACAGGGAACTGCTTTAGGCTGGTTTAGGTCCTATCTATCTGAACGCTCTCAGTTTGTACGTGCTAACGATGAATCTTCCACGCAAACCAAAGTTAGCCATGGAGTGCCACAGGGCTCAGTGCTCGGACCTATTTTGTTCACATTATATATGCTTCCGTTAGGCAATATTATAAGGAATCATTCTGTAAACTTTCATTGTTATGCGGATGATACTCAACTATATTTATCAATCAAGCCTGATGAAATTAATCATCTAAATAAAATTCAAGACTGCCTTAAGGACTTAAAAACGTGGATGGCCTCATCATAGAACTTTGCGTGGGGCCTCAAGTTGGCCAGGGACGGCCCTGTGTATACGGCATCTCCGTTCCTCTTTACGTTCTAACTGAAGGGCCCATGGATGTATGAAAAGGAACCTGATGAATGTTGCAGGACGACATTAGATTTGCAGCAGGACTACGCTGTTACTGATGACATCAGAGGCCGGCCTGAGGAGCGAAGGACTTAGATGCCCTTAATTAGATTCTAAACTCAAACCAAACATTTAATTCGTTTTATTTGGTTGGTATTTGATTATGTGTCATCATATACTTGAAAATGTACAAACCTTAAACCCAACTTTACTTTTGTTATGCCCACATACAATCCTACCTGCATACATTTAAATATTGCACAAAAGCTGAAGTTGTGAAAACTGAAACCTAATTTTATCAATTTAAATGTTATTTATTTTATTTGCATTTTATTTGGTTTGTTTTTTATGTCGATCTGATTATTTGTGTGTTCTTTGCACTACACATCACATTTATATTGCTTTGTTAAAATGGTAAATCTGTATAGTTTAGGTTTATTTGCACAATATAGAAACAAACAATATTATTATTATTTAAGTTATTTTAAAAGTGTTGGTCCGTCATATTTTTTATTGTTCAAAATGTTTCTGTTTGAGAAATGAATAATAATGTTATAGTAGCCCAAGATTGTTTTTATTGTTATTTTATTTATTATGTTAATACTTTCTTCCATCTTTAAAGATTTTAATATTTTAATGCCTGTACATTTACTTGTTGCTCCTGCAACAAACATTTTCCCAATTTGGGGTCAATAAAGTATCTCTCTTAAAAGTATCCCTTGATTCTCGTCCAGTGTTGATTTCTCTCGGCTAGAGATTTTTCTATGGCTGTTTCAGACGGAAATCATTAATAGAAACGTTTATACATTTTCCAAAGTATACATTAATGTTCGGCAGCCTCTGCTGTTAGTACTGCAAGTCATTTTCAAAGATAGTGCCGCTGTGCAAAGAACGTTGTTTGAACTCTTTAACTTTATCTAAAGTGTAGTTTAATTATAATACAATTTTCAAATTGTCCCTCAACTGTTTCACCTATAGCAACAAATATATATTATTTGGTCTTTTTGATGGTTGATTTTAAACACTTAATATTTCACATTGTGAATTCTAAACAATATATGTGGAAAGTAACAAGAAACAACAATAGTAAGAATTTACAATCAGAATCGAGTATTCAACTAAGCCGTGTAATACAAGTTGTTAGTAGCCTTAAGGGCCTACACAGTTGTTATGCTATACCACATCGCCGTTCACTGGATGTATAATGAGCTGCACTAAACTACATTTTAGCATTTAAAATACCTAGCCATTCTTTTGCGGTTATTTTGGTGAAAGTAACTAAAGTAGTGTAACTCATTACATTTCAGAGACAGTAATATTGTAATGTAACTTATTACTTTCAAAAGAGAGGAATAAGTAATATGTAATATATTACATTTTGGAAGTAACTTGCCCAACACTGTTAAGTGTGTGATCTGTCGCCTGCAGCTGGTCCAAAATGCGGCTGCACACCTCCTTACCGGGAAGAGACGATATGACATCACTCCTGTTTTGAGTGGCCAAAACACCGAGGCCAAAACAGGAGTGATGTCATATCGTCTCTTCCCGGTAAGAAGGCGTGCAGCCTAATTTTGGACCAGCTGAGTCAAAACAGGAGTGATGATATGGAGCTAATTTCCTGCCATAACTCGACAAACAAACTAAACAGGTTTTACAAATGCCTCATGATTCACTAACAAACACAATGTGGTTTGCAAATACAAAACACCATCTACAAACTAATGCATTTAGTTTGCAAAGAAAAAACGTATATCAAATAAACACATAGGCTACCATTTTTCTAATAAATCATGTTTCAGAGAGACACATTAATTCAGCATAGGTTTTACAAGTACAAAACTTTTTCTTCTCACGGCGGAATATTAGGCCTACTGCCTAAAGTCACGTGACACACTCACACGACTTTTGGCAGTAATATTCCGCAGGGGCCGGCACATGCATATATATATATATATATATATATATATCTATATATATATATATATATATATATATATATATATCTATCTATGGGCACATGCTCCACGGCAGCAGGGGGCACTACTGAGTCCATTGGGAAGGCGGGAGGTTGAGCAGAGCATGGAACAGCCCTTGCCAGCCTGATGACAGCGGTGTTTCTAGCGATCCAGCGATCTGGGTCAGTGTTTGAACAAGGTGAATTTAGCGATCACAACGAAAGCAGCCAATACACATATTTAGCGCAGAAAATTAATGTTATTAGGGCTGTAAATATAATAAGCCTTTGTCTAAAATGGACAACATTGCAGCGATTCTGCACTCTTCATTTTCTTTCCTGCTATATTCAATGAGTGATACAAATATTTTTTACCACAAGTCTGCTAAGTTTGATGAAGGAAACAAATATTTGTTGCAATTAGTTTTTCCTGAGATTGACACTGTTGGACTCAGTAGTAGTCCCACAAGTACTATGAAGTACTTTTACTGTGTACTTTTTGAGTAATCCTCTGTCAATGTCCCCTCCTGAGTACAATAATGCATGTTTTCTCTGCTATTTTGAATAAGCGTTAAAAACAACTTTATACTTTAAGAGGATGTGAGACATAATATCAGCAATACTTCCAGTCAGTTTGGCGTACGTGATTAAGAATGGAGTTCCCCAGAATGTTTTTAGCTTCCTACCTGGAAATGATTCCTCTGACACGTCACAAGATCAGGCAGGTCTGATAAATAGCCGCAAGCTGTTCACACACAGACACAGCAAACCTCAGCAGAGCTACACACACGTTACCAACAGCAGGATCACAGGAAGCCTTATCAACCCTAAAAGTAAGTCTTATTAGAAAGAAACTGCTAGATGCATTTTTGTAAAGTAATGATAATATTTGATTGCATTTCTGACTGGTTTCTTTCTTCCTGTGCAGCAGGTGTTCTGTTGAATGCCTTCAATCTGCTCCAGTCGCACTCCACCTCACTACACTCTCAGACACCATGGTCGTACACGAGGAGAAGGAGTGTGTGGTGTGCTTCAACAAGTACTCTCGCAGCGACCGGGTCCCTCGGGTGCTGCACTGCGGACACACCTTCTGTGCACCCTGCCTGGAGCAGCTGTACCAGCTGAAGGGGTTCTTCTACTGCGTCTCCTGCCCCCTGTGCCGCTGGATCACCTGCACCAGGGCCAGCCTGGCCCTGCCCGGGGCCCTGTGGGTCAACATGGAGATCTGGGACAAGATAGTGGAGGAGAGGGTGATACCATCAGCCCCGATGGAGGATTTAAGCTACACTGAGACACAACTCATCCAGTCATCACTGTAAGGGGACTCAGTTTTTATTCACATAGATTACACTTGTGTCATTTCATGTAGGCCTGTGTGATATGAAGAGAATCAACCTGATATCTAAACATACGTCACTCTCTTTAGGCCTGTTTCAAAACAGTCTGGTGGCAAGACCTTACTCCAGAGGATGTGTGGACGTATACGCAGGGCCGTCCCTCCCTACAGGCCGATCAGGCCGACTGCGTGGGGCCTCATCTTGCGGAGGGAGCCTCAACTGAGTCTCAACTGAGCCGCACCTATGCCCTTATGCGGCGCAATTAGTGTGGTGCGGCATGTTTTCCCCGCTGCGAGGCTCCTCTAGCAAACTAGTAAACCCCCCCCCGACGCTCGCAAAACAGAGGGCCTCATCATAGAACTTTGCGTGGGGCCTCAAGTTGGCCAGGGACGGCCCTGTGTATACGGCATCTCCGTTCCTCTTTACGTTCTAACTGAAGGGCCCATGGATGTATGGAAAGGAACCTGATGAATGTTGCAGGACGACATTAGATTTGCAGCAGGACTACGCTGTTACTGATGACATCAGAGGCCGGCCTGAGGAGCGAAGGACTTAGATGCCCTTAATTAGATTCTAAACTCAAACCAAACATTTAATTCGTTTTATTTGGTTGGTATTTGATTATGTTTCATCATATTCTTGAAAATGTACAAACCTTAAACCCAACTTTACTTTTGTTATGCCCACATACAATCCTACCTGCATACATTTAAATGTTGCACAAAAGCTGAAGCTGTGAAAACTGAAACCTAATTTTATCAATTTAAATGTTATTTATTTTATTTGCATTTTATTTGGTTTGTTTTTTATGTCGATCTGATTATTTGTGTGTTCTTTGCACTACACATCACATTTACATTGCTTTGTTAAAATGGTAAATCTGTATAGTTTAGGTTTATTTGCACAATATAGAAACAAACAATATTATTATTATTTAAGTTATTTTAAAAGTGTTGGTCCGTCATATTTTTTATTGTTCAAAGTGTTTCTGTTTGAGAAATAAATAGTAATGTTATGGTAGCCCAAGATTGTTTTTATTGTTATTTTATTTATTATGTTAATACTTTCTTCCATCTTTAAAGATTTTAATATTTTAATGCCTGTACATTTACTTGTTGCTCCTGCAACAAACATTTTCTCAATTTGGGGTCAATAAGTATCTCTCTTAAAAGTATCTCTTGATTCTCGTCCAGTGTTGATTTCTCTCGGCTAGAGATTTTTCTCTTATTGGGTCTGGCTGTTTCAGACGGAAATCATTAATAGAAACGTTTTATACATTTTCCAAAAGTTATACATTAATGTTCGGCAGCCTCTGCTGTTAGTACTGCAAGTCATTTTCAAAGATAGTGCCGCTGTGGCAAAGAACTCTTTAAACTTTATCTAAAGTGTAGTTAATTATAATAAAACTTTCAAATTGTCCCTCAACTGTTTCACCTATCCTATAGCAACAAATATTATTGGTATTTTTGATGGTTGACTTTAAACACTTAATATTTCACATTGTGAATTTAAACAATATAGTGTGGAAAGTAACAAGAAACAACAATAGTTACACACTTTCAAAAGTCATACATTAACTAATGCCATGGATAGTTTAAGGTTAATGTTGGAATCGGGGGAGGAGCAATAAAACCAACCATTGTGAATTTGTGGTTATTTTTATTGAAAACAGTGACAGTGGATTATTTGAGCTGAAACCTTTTTTCCCTGAATTAGTTCTACCAAACAGCCTCTTAACTACACTATGTTAAGATGAAATACATTTAAATATTCAGACATTACAACACAAAACTGATGCAAACACAACAGGGAACGATTTTCTAAAAAGCTTTCATAACCCACAGAAACCATTCCGAGGTTCACCTTGAACTAAAACATGGTGTCAGGAAAAGGCACAAATCAGCTGTTTCCAGAGGAGACCTGTGCCTGCTGTACACATTGTAGTAACTCATGTGAAGAGTTGTTATTCAAAATGTTATATTCAGATGAGAGTGAAATCAAAGGGGACATTTATGCACATATTCTGGGGTTAATACATCATGTACATATCCACCTTTGACTTATTATAAAGGGTCATAACTGTTAAAGTGGCTCTCATCAGACAGAGTAACACAGAAGCCTATTTGCTAAAAGATTTTATTTTCACCAGGACAGCAGTGTGGGTAGTTTGTTACAACTTTCTAGTGAACATATCCAAAGTGTCATGGGGAGAAAACAGGGACAAAATGCTGCCTTTATCGATCATGAAACATTTCAAACTGGCATAAATCAGTTTTAGTAAATGAGCAGGTCCTACACAATCAGGATTCACAGATATAGAATATTTTTCGGTCCACATAAAACTGGATTTTTTTTAATATTCAAGGAGAGTAAAGTAGGGAAGAAGGTTTAATATTTTCATAATCAATTTAAAACAAAAGCTTTTCACGTCGTTCCTGTGGATGGTTAATCCCCCTCTGTACTTCAGTTATACATTCACCACTCCGTTGATGCAGTTAAAAAAAAAGAAGTTTATATTGCATAAGGAGATGATTAATCTTGCCTAAACACTGTCACTACAATAACAGACCATCACATGTGCACTTAAATTAACATGTATCCATCACA
Source organism: Pseudochaenichthys georgianus (assembly GCF_902827115.2). Taxonomy (NCBI): domain Eukaryota; kingdom Metazoa; phylum Chordata; class Actinopteri; order Perciformes; family Channichthyidae; genus Pseudochaenichthys; species Pseudochaenichthys georgianus. The sequence continues at coordinate 13,082,701 of NC_047507.1, read as the reverse complement.
GTTTGCACCACATCTTTTCTCTTATTCCATATCTTCTCTGACCTTCTTCCTCCTCCTCCTTTCTCACACCGACAAAACATAATTTAGAACATACTAAAAGACATATTTGTGAGTAATCAGACATAGGGTTAAGGTACAGTCATTAATACGTTCGCTAAAAAACATAGGGTCACATTGGATTAGTGTGAACACATTAAAACATGGGTCATGACTCATGAGAAATGAATAATTGCAACTCTTTGTCAGCTAGCCCTTCACTAGCCGTGTGAGTCAGGCGTCTAAAAGCTCGCCTAAAGTGTCAGCTCGTGACAGGAGGATAATCTCTCTTCACACCACACCTCAAGATTATCAGGAGTAAAATACATTTACCACAATGCCATAATTATACATCTGGATAAGATGGGGATAGAATACGGGCTATAAACAATATTGTTAAAGGGAAAATAAACCAATATAATGTCAAATAATACCATTTAAAAAAAGACCCGAAAGAGGGATAACGGCCCGTCCACACAGCGGCTTCTGCACATTCACTTTGAATGGGGTCACTTTTCGCCGAACTGCATTGTGGAAGCAGAGCGGAGCTTTCCTGGCGTTTCAGGCTGCAAAAGTTGAGCAATGTTCAACTTTTGAAGCCTCTGCAGAAGCGTCAGCCAATCGAATCATATGCCAGTACAAGCTCTAGCCAATCAAACCGCTGCTTGTGTGTCAGGGGCGGGAGATTCATGTGATTGGTTGTTGGTCGAGTTTCCGACACGCCCACCTCCAAGCTTTTTCCAAAGCCGCTGTGTAGACGGGCCGTAATGAGTCGACGGAGAGACGCCGCCTTCGAGTCAGAAGCAGCAAACAACAGTTATTCTACTAGAGATACAGTTTGAACTCCCTTTGTCATAGTATGTGGGAAGTAGATTTTTTTTCTGTGTTAAAAGTGTGTGTGCCCCCCTATAGGTAGGGGTACTGTGTGAGGCGCCGGGGGCTCAGCTGGTAGGCGCTGTAAGCCTCGGCGCGGGGGGTCACGCTGACGTACGGAGAGCCGGCGGCAAACGGGTGCTGGTAGGCTGCGGGCAGGCCGTGCAGCAGGCTGCTGACCGAGTCCTTCCGCCCGGACGGGTCCCTCCTGGAGGACGCTGAGGTGTACGGTGCTGCATAGGCGGAGGGGGAGTGTCCGTGGGGGGCATGGCTGCGGCTCAGCAGCTGCTCCATTGCCTGAGAGGCAGAGGAGAGGGCCGTGGAGGCGGGGTAGGCGTACAGGCCGGGGCCGGACACCTCGGGGAAGTTGTAGTGAGACGAGACGACCGGAGGGAAGGTCGGCTGGCGGCGCAGAGACGAGTCGCTGTGGGAGCGCTCCTGAGAGGAAGAGACCACCGGCTGGACCTGAGGAGGAGCACAGAGGCATGAGAGCAACGAGGAGGAAAACATCAGCTGTGAGAGCATGTTGTCTGTGCATGGACTACGTTAAATGTTTGCTATGTTTTTATGAATACTGTTTATCATTATGTATTTGTTCATATTCATTTTAGTGTGTTTCATTTCTCAGTGAGCTTCTCATGTTATCTACCTCGCCTGGTTTTATTTCCTTTTGTAAAGCACTTTGTTAAATTGTTCAATGGAATTTCTATATAATAATACAGGTGCAAATCATTTCCAGGCAAGATATCCGACAACATTTTCAGACAAGGCCTAACATGCATGAACGACTCTACAGCAAAGGCTTTTAAAATATTCGCCCGCCCCGCCCTATTCCCAACACCCCTGTTTCGCATAAGCACCTGAGTCACTTCCGATTGACGACTCAGAGCAACCCGTGATTTCATTTCCCCGCACTTCTTTGGATCATGACTGCCGTTTCTTTGTGTCTACAGATGTCAACAACAATCTGTTGACATATTGAGCAAATGCGCTTTTCTTTTTACCAGTGAACCTGCAGTAGTGATATTTATTGATTGATATGTTATTGGTGGCAGTGTTTGCAAAGGAACACCTGTTCACATCTAGTGCCGACAGCATAGTTTACCTCCTGGGTTCGGCAAATAAATCAAATTCTTAGCCAACATCTCACGGCAGTTTAATTAAAAAACACAACTTTTCAAGACAGTGATGAATGTTGTAAAAACATTACCTGACTCAGGTTTAAAGGGTGTGACTGGCTCGGCAGCAGCCTGTTCCGCTCCATGCTCTCCCCGGAGCTGCAGGGCTGCCGGTTGGATGATCTCTTCGGCTTTATGTAGTTCACTGGAAATTAAATAAATGAGTTATCAAGTTGGGTCAGTCACATCCTAAATAAAATGCATGGTGACAAACAGATAAAGTTCTCACCAGTGTCCAGGCGTCCCCGTGAAGCAGCTCCTCGCTCCGTGCCCTGGGTTTTGACTGAAGGCGCCACCACTGCCAGAGACTTAGCCTGGCGAGACGACGCGCCGCCCGCTGGGTTCAGCGTGCGGGGGAGGGGGGTCAGGGGGCTCGCTGTGGACGAGTCAGAGTCGTGCACCGTCACACAGCTGATGACGTTAGTGCGCTGGCTCAGGCCGACGCTATGTACATGGAGAAACAATGTTATTAAAGAAGACAATTAAAGAAGGTTTATTTAAGTATTACAAATACAAAACACTAAGGCCCTGGTCTGCTAATGAAGTCAAACAAACATCGTCTTACATTAGTCCTTTTTTAGAAAATTGTCAAAATATAGTACTAACAAGAATTGGATTAGCAGCTGCATCCAAAAAGATGGCAGACATTAAGATCCTTCTTAATACAAATTCTCCTTTTATGTGCTCGGTTAAAACTAAGAAGATAAATAAAAAGAGTGAATGGTGCAGAGGCGAGACTCACCTGGCGGGATGAAACTTGCGCTCATCCTCGGTGTCCGTGTCGCTGTGGATGGTGATGATGCTGACAGCCGGGCTGGGTGTGTCGGAGATGACTATGGGCTGCGACCACGCGGCGCTGAGCGGGGGCACACCGCTGCTGCTGAGCAATGACGCGGCAGATATACCCCTAGGAAGAGCAACAATAGAAAAGTTGAGTTTTCCCACCAAAAGCAAACATGGTTTCAGTAACGGCAAAGAAATGTAATCTGTAATCTACGATTAAATATACTGAGTATTTTCACTGCTCCTTTTCATTAATCAATGGTTGTTGTGTTCACATCTAGTGACAACTAAACTAACTACTGCCAAGGAATTTGTAATTAAATGTATCAACTTCTCAGAAGCGACTTTAAGGGATAACATCTGCTGGTACTGGATGTGATAGTTATTTTTAGGCATTCGTCATTAAGTGTGAACGTTGCGATGCTGCAGGCTCCACCAACCTGTTCCTGTTCTCTCCCCGTCTGGCCTTCACCTTCTTCCTCTCCTGCTGGCTGCGGCCCTGGGCTGTATTCCTGCGAGGGCCAAAGTACAAACAAGTTAAAGGGAGGGGCATCGCTTAAATCCGAACATGATATATGAACACAAGGAGATCATGTTTGTTTCAACTGACGCAGCTTTACTTCCCTCCCTTTGCTCTGTTATTACAGCAAACATTTGCAGTGACTCATGTACTTACTATAATGCATACACTAGGCCCCAGAGTTGGGGCTTAAAAATACTCAGGTCTAGTACTCAAGTAAAAGTGGAAGTACCAGAGTGTAAGAAGAGTACACCGTACAAGTACATATCCTGTTTTGCAAAGGTTACTCAAGTAAAAGTACAAAATAATTGGCATCAACACATTTTTTAAGTACCAAAAGTAAAAGTAGAATAATATATATCATATGTTTTGATAATTATTGATGCATTCAAGTGTTATCAAAGCAGGTCACTAGTTTTAATTATGTTATACTGCAGGGTATACAGGATGTAAAGTCTAACTTAAAGTCTTATTTAACTGTCGATCACATGTCGCATCATTAATCCAAATGTGCAAATTAAGCGAAGGTATTAAATAAGTGTAGTGGAGAAAAAGTACCAGATTTGCCTCTAGGATTAGCAAAGGATGGAAACTATACAGGAAGTAGTACAAGTACAGTACTTAAGGAAATCTACTTGGTTACTTTAAAGCACTGGTAAACCCTTGAATAAAAAGGCGCTCCAATGTATTTGTTGTGACATTGAAATGGATGACGAGCGTCTCAAATATGTAAAACTATAAGTTGGTAGTTCATAATTGTAAAACAAGAATGAGACTGTTCAGACTGAGTGATGGACCGACCTCCAGCTGTGTCCCTGCTGCGCAGCAGCTTCTGAGTGAAGTGTTTCCAGGGGGGACTCGGGGACAGTGGACTGGTGGGCGGAGCTGTGGATGGCCACGCCCGGGACCTGCTGCCATGACGACGGGATGAGGATCTGCTGCGTGCCAGTGGGCCAGGCCTGCTGAGAGAAACAGACGCTCACACTTCAGTACATCTACCATCAACGATCAGATATTAATGCGTAAACACAACTTATGTGATCGCTGGAATGGGCCAGACAGACTGAGCCATGCTGAGAAACAAGTCCAAACTACAAATGTCTTCCGCAGGCATAAGCACAGATAGATAAACGAGCAACTTTTCCCAAGCCATTCCCTTAATAAAGCATTGCCCTGCATCAAAAATGGACGAGATGATATCATGCAAAGCCCAAACAATGAAGCACTGTAAACAGACGGGGGATAAAGACAAGAATGCACAGGAGCACGGTGCCTGTTAAAGAAGAAACACTGAAGAAAGAGATTAGTTTGGTCCACTGATGCCACACAGTCTGCTGATAAGCTGTGTGGGGAGAAGGCATGCCATATGTTTGGGGGCTGAAACAAAAGATGTGTGTCAGAGAGTTGGGGAGGCTTTAGTGGGCTTTGTAGCTGCAACCTCCTTTGCTGTAAACAAGGAAGGACGGGACAAGGGAAGCTGCAAGCAAAGCGCAGACCAACGCAGCAACATTACATTACATAGCATTTAGCTGACGCTTTTATCCAAAGCGACTTACAATACAATTCGACCAACAAAATACAAACTTGAAGAAAACAGAATCATATAAGTACATCAGGCTTCATAGAGCAAAAACATTTCAAGTGCTACTCAACTGGCTTTAGATAAGCCAGCCCTTTATTAGTATATAAGTGCTTTGTTAATAGTTCTATCGCTGGAAGTGGAGTCGGAAGAGATGAGTTTTCAGTTTGCGCCGGAAGGTGTGTAAGCTATCTGCTTTCCTGATGTCAATGGGGAGCTCATTCCACCATTTTGGAGCCAGGATAGCAAACCCACGTGTTTTTGCTGATGGGAACTTGGGTCCCCTTCGCAGCGATGGTGCAGCGAGTCGTTTGGCTGATGCAGAGCGGAGTGCAGGTGCTGGGGTGTACGGTTTAACCATGTCCTGGATGTAGGAAGGGCCAGATCCATTCGCAGCATGGTACGCAAGTACCATTGTCTTGAAGTGGATTCTAGCAGTTACCGGAAGCCAATGAAGGGAGCGGAGGAGTGGCGTGGTGTGGGAGAATGTAGGAAGGTTGAAGACCAGACGAGCCGCTGCATTCTGGATGAGCTGGTAGACCAGCCAGGAGGGAGTTGCAGTAGTCTAGGCGTGAGATGACGAGAGCCTGGACCAGAATCTGCGTCGCTTTCTGGGTCAGCTGGGGACGTATCCTCCTGATGTTGTAAATCGTGTATCTGCAGCAGCGGGTTGTAGCAGCGATGTTTGCAGTGAAGGACAGGTTGTTATCTAGGATCACACCCAGATTCCTTGCAGTCTGAGTCGGGGAAACAACAGAGGTGCCAATGTTGATTGTTAGGTCAAGAGTGGGACAATCTTTTCCCGGAAGGAAAAGCAGTTCAGTCTGAGAGATGTCAGCTAGACAAGCAGAGATGCGTGCGACGACCTGGGTCTCTGAGCGGGGAAAGGACAGAATTAATTGGGTGTCGTCAGCGTAGCAGTGGTATGAAAAACCATGCGGGCTAATGACAGATCCGAGCGAGTTTGTGTACAAGGAGAAGAGGAGGGGACCAAGAACAGAGCCCTGAGGGACCCCTGTAGTTAATTGACAAGGGTCGGACTCGGACCCTCTCCAAGTAACCCTGTAGGTGCGGTCTTTGAGGGATGAGGTGAGGAGGGAAAGTGCAGAGCCTGAAACTCCATGTTCTTGGAGAGTGCGAAGGAGGATCTGATGGTTCACCGTGTCGAATGCAGCAGACAGGTCCAAAAGGATGATGACAGAGGAGAGGGAGGCTGCTTTAGCAGTGTGCAGTTCCTCAGTGACAGCAAGGAGGGCAGTTTCTGTTGAGTGACCTGCCTTGAAACCAGACTGGTGCGGATCCAGAAGGTTGTTCTGATGGAGATAGCAGGAGAGTTGTCTAAATACAGCGCGTTCAAGTGTTTTAGACAGGAACGGGAGGAGAGAGACAGGCCTGTAGTTTATAACATCTGACGGGTTGAGTGGGTTTCTTTAGGAGAGGGTTTACTCTTGCCTCCTTGAGACTGTTTGGAAAGTGACCAGAAGTTAGAGAAGTGTTGATGAAATGGGTGAGAAACCCAACACATGCTCCATGCCCTCAGCACACCTATGGGGAGAGACTGGGGGGGAGGAGTGAATGGTATGTCCTTTGGAATGGATAAACGATTTGTCAATTCTGATTTAATGTCAAAAGGGGATTTGAAAAAAGTATAAAAAGGACATTGCAGGGTAAATGCAGGAATCCTGAAGTCAAATGTAAGACCTTTTAAGACCCTTTCCATACATTTTCCATCGCCACTTCGAGTTTTAACCGGTTACATTGGCGACACACTTTACCTCACATTTACTATATACAGTATTGATTGTCCTTCCTCCTTATCTTCCAACCATTTGGACGCAGACTTGCATTTCCCCATAACGATGTTGTTTAACAACCGGCGTAAACGGGCCTTCACGCGCTATCAAGCAGTGAGCGTGCGATGTCCTGTTCAGATGACGTCAAATCCAACGGGATGCCATAAATAAACTACACAGAATCACACTGCACACCTACGCAATGATTACATTCAGGCAGACTGTAGAATACAACCTCTTTGGACAATTTATATACTTATTGAAAACAAGCTACAAAATGTAATACCTTGGAAAATGCCGTTTCATACTTTTTAATAGCCTTCATTTTCGCTAAATTGATTTATCAACTTTTAATACTTTCTAAGACCCCACGGGGACCCTGCAATGGTGAGTCCAGGATCAACATTTTTTGAATTTTCCGACAAAGTAAGAACCAAGCGACCATAAGTCTGACAACAAGTCTTCATGTGACTATGGCAACATAAAACATGTGGCACAGAGGAGGAGGAGGAGGGAACAAAGCAAACATTAATGAAACACAAAGGAGTGGGGCAGGATAGAGATGGCTTTGTTAGTTGTAGTGTGCATGTGTGTGTTTCTTCTTTGTTGCTTTACCAGCACTGTGGCTGTGTGCTCCAGGAGGGTGGGCCGACCCACCCCGTTGCCCAGCCCGAGGGGAAGGGAGTACTGCGGGGCTATGCCTGCTGAGGGTGGGTGCAGCGTAGCCACCATCAGGGGGGTGCAGGAACCCTGGAGGAGGGAGGGAGGGAGGGAGGGAGGGAGGGAGGGAGGATAGGGGAGGGCTGCGTTAGGTCCTTCAAAAGGCTGAATCTGAAGAGAAACAGACTGGCACCACGGGCCGACCGGACCCCTGACCTCTGCAGTGGGCAGACCATAATCCTACGTTTAGCAAATCACAATTGGACAGCTTTTGGAGCCTCCTGCATTAAACATCTGGCCACCATCCCAGAGAGGACACTGGGAATAAGAGAGGCCTGGTCCTGGAACAAAGGCTATGCTTTTGAAGTCACATCTTTTGTTATTTCAAAGGTTAATGGTATAAATGCAATTAAATAAACAAGGTCTCCACTGAAAGCAAACCGTATATATAATTTATAATTTGCAAATCCTACAACCTGCCCATGTCCCTCTCAAGCAGCCATACATGCATGCATCCTCTGTCCATCTTTTTCAAAAGAAAGTGTGCCCGTACAAGCTTTGTGTCTCTCCTTGAAAGACTACATTTAAAGATAACATCATTAGCCCCAGACAGACATCTGAAATGTGACTGACCCTCCAGAATCTTACCTGTGTGAGCATACTGGGCTGGAGCTGCAACGCCTGAGCAGCCTGGTTCTGAGGTACTATGGGTACAGAGTTCTCCATCCTCACAGGGTAACTGGAGCTCTTACTGGATGCCTGTAGCCCTGAAAACAATTAAATACAAGTAATTAAAAGATCAATTAAAATGAAGGTCTCACAGTATTGAAGTATCCCTTAAAGAGTGGGATGTTGTGGTAAGCATCTTATTAACATTCATAATCTGCCTCCAACCAGAGCAATAAGTAGATGTTAGTAGTGATAGCCTGACATCTAAATAACTGAAGTACAATCTGAGGAAACCCTTCTTCGTATTCAAATTGGAATAAATAACAGTGAGTGGCGTCTTCTGCTGCAACCCCTCATGTTGTGTTTTTCTCAGTCTGATTGCAGCGTTCTCCTTTACCTTGGATAGTGGAGGGTGGGCAGACGATGAGGGTCTGCTGGAAGGGTTCAGTCTGGCTGCACAGCCCAGCAGCACGCGTTGGGATCGGGACGCTCTGCTGAGCGAGCCCGGGAATGTTGATGGTCGCCTGCTGGTACAGAGCGGGCTGGTAGTTCAGCAAAGGCACCGCCCCCCCCGCAGAAGGCACCTGGTGGAGGAATTACAGAAGACCACTGATTAAAGACAGAATGAGTGGCAACGTTCATTACATCACAAAAAGACTTTTTCAAGCACAATTTTGAGCCTAAAGAGACAACGTGATGTAATTGATATCTGTCTTTCTTAAAAACCAATTCAAAAACATATTCACATAATCCATTGACCAATTTGAACGTTATAGTGAAGCACTGTTTTGGGCTCAAATATTAAAACATGGCAGTTAAAATAAGGTTTTCAGGTTTTTCAAAAGGAAGAGTGATTCAACACAACATGACACGTCAGGGAACATACACTCTTGAATGCACGGAAAATACTGGCCTGATGGGTCAGTGGTGTGTGAGATAAGCTGTGGAGAGAGACACACACACACAACTGACCAAAAGCATTAGCGCCATCTGACAGACAACGCTGAGGGCTCAGACCCCACAACCAGTGCTTCTCAAGGTCATCTTGAAACCCACTGCAGGGCACTCTCCCTCACAGTCCATCCTTAGTGAGTATTAGCTGTAGCTCTGTAATGTTTATTTTGTTGGAGTGCTTTTCTAATTTAATAGTATGTAAATGTGGCAGTGAGTAATTCACTCGCAACTGCCTCCCTATAGCATTAGTAACATACAAGTGAAAAGACTGATAATGGTAAAAAAAGCCATGACATATTTCGTTTTGGGCAAGAAAGGATGAGAGATGGTTGCGCCTCAGAAAAAGAAAAAGCTGAGCAAGATTTCCAATTCTGAGCAATTACATTTTTATGACTTCAAGAACCAAACTAAATATTGGAAGGTGTTATGTGATGCGTTTGAATATTCAGGGGATTTTTTTAGCCCTCACAAATTTCACCTACTACTGTTGTGTGGACCCTGTGAAGTGATTGGTCGTACCTGGTTATGCTGGTTGAGCTGGCTACTGAAGGTAACAGTGAGGTTGCCGGCGGCAGCGCTGGGCACTGCGCTGGTGGAGTACAGGGATTTGTTGCTATCGTAGGAGCTCCGGCGCTTACAGATCTCCATGTTCTGGAAGCAGGACTTCACACTGGAGAGGGTGGAGCAATAGTGTATGAGAAAAAACATTCAAGTAAAGAAAACATAATAGTACAGCAGTGACAAAAGAACATCTCCACATCACACATACTGTGAGCTGTGGGGGTAATCCATGAGGTGGCTCATGGTGACAAAGGGGTGACCCAGAGTCTTCGTTGGCGTGATCCTTTTGTCAGCATCCAGACGGAGCATCCGCTTCAGGAGGTCTATAAACTCTCGTCTATCAGCTTTCTCTGCCAACATGTCCGTGCCCTCCAAATGAGAAGACAGGTTGACCTGGAATACAAGAAACAAAACAACCAAATTAATCAGACAAATAATAAGAGTTAGTGGTAAAGACATTTCTTGGGTTTGAGAGCATAGTATTTTTATTGAAAAAGATGTTACTTGAAAAACGATTTACCTGCATCATGTCATCCAGACAGTTGAAGATATACTTCCTGGCCTCTTTGGACTTGATACCCATCTCCATTTCATGCTCTGACGGGGTCTGGCAAATATAAAAACATATTTTGCTTGTTATTATTTGCAAAAACTATATCGGAATCAGAATACCTTTAATAGTCCCACAGAGGGAAAATGTACATTGTTACAGCAAAAGTGAAGATGCAATTAACATGAAGTGATATGGGTACTTTTTTTTAAATATTCAGTCATCTTCTGGTAACGGTGATCAATCAGTTACAGCCTTCAGATATGGAGACACTAGGAATATTATGAGATCATATTAACCTTAAGCCTCCAGAGTGGGTAGCTGGAGTCAGGTCCTCGATTGAAAAAGCGGCTGGTCTTTGTCCCCGCGCTCAGCAGATACTCTGCAGGCAGGCCTTGGGTCTGAGAAATGTAACGGATCTGGAGAAGGGAAAACATATTCAAGTATAAGACACACCAATAAAACACACCAGTAAGTGCCATGGATACGACTCTTACAGTGGGTAGTTATGCTTGTTTCTCAGCAGCACGTTGGTATCTCCTGATTTATAGCAAAACTAGCAGCTCCAGGAGTTTCTAAAGTACACCGACAGTACTTCCATGACACGCCATCAACTAAAAACTTGTAGCCTCTTGCAGGCATTCTTTCTTACCCAGATAAGGCCTGGGGAACTCTAACGTCGGTACTGACCTGGTCATACTCAGAGGCCCCCGGGTAGAGAGGCCAACCCAGAAACAGCTCAGCAATCACACAGCCCAGAGACCACATGTCGATGGCCTCACAGAATGGCAGACCCAAAATTATCTCTGGAGCCCTAGACAGTGAAGAGGAGGTTAACCAATTAGTACCAAGACTTGAGCTACAATGTTGTGTCATAGTAACATGGCAAAAGTATTAGATGTATTAAAAGAAAGTGGATTTATTCACACGAACCTGTAGTAGCGCGACTGTAAGTAGGTCGAGCAGACAGCTTTGGACACATGACTCGCTGAGCCAAAGTCAATGACCTTCACCCTGTAGGGCTGTCTGAGGGGGTCCACCAGCATGATGTTCTCTGGCTTCAGGTCTGCATGAATCAGACCGAGGCTTTTCAGCTTCATCAGCGCTGTAGCCACCTAAAGACAATAAAAAAACAGTACAATTAATTCAACTACGTAAGAATGAAAGGCGTATATCTGGAACTCAAATTTAAAGGGGACCTATTGTGCAAAATGCACTTTTGTACGTCTTTTATACATGAATGTGTCCCCGGTGTGTCAGGGAACTCACCAAGTGTCAGAAAACACAACCCTCTCTTTTCCTCCATACCCAAATCTCTAAAACCGGGCTGCAACGAATCGGATACAGATTTGAAAATTCTCTGACGTCAGGATCGAGGAGCTCCGCCTGTATGGCCAACTCTCCACCTATCAGGGGAATGTGGGGTTGGGCCACGGCCGGCCATTCCCGCTCGAAAGCGCTGGAGACGCTGTAGTACATATGCCAGGCCTGTAAGTGGCGCTGCAGTCTGCCACAAAAGCAGCGAAGAAGACTTCCTGTGCATGGTTGCCATGGTTGCCCTTCTGTTTATTCTCCGCTGTGGCTTTTTTTCTCCCTCCCAGAGGCAAGCGTTTGCCCCTCCTGCAACTGTAATTCAATGCAATCCCTCCCCGTCGAGGCAAGCACTGTAATTCTCTCCGGTAGTCCACCAGCAGATGACAAACCCCCACCTCTCCGCCTCTTCCAAGGAACGAGGGGACAGCAGAGTGTCAGTTAGATTTCTTTCCGCCGGTCAACATGTCCGTTAAAGTTTTAATCTTCCGGACAGAAAATTAGAAAAGTGCCGGTCAAAGGTCTTCTTTGTTATTTATTGAGCTTTAAAACAAATGAATAATGACTATATAAATCATATAAGAATAAAACATAGAGGACGGAGATTTATTTTTCTCCCCCTCTTCTGACAGCCCAGCAGCTGATCTCAAAGCATGCTCCCCTCTCCTGCAGGGGGGCGTGGTCAGCTGCTTGCATTAAAGCTATGTCACAGAATCAGCCGCTGCAAAAACAGTGCTGGAAAGAGCAACTAGAACGAAATGAGGCATGGCTAAAATGCAGAATCAGTTTGGTATTTAAAAAAACTTTATATAGGTATGGCCCTACAATATATTGTTCAAATAGCATGATAGGTCCATTTTAAGTAATAATAATAATGGGTTATAAAAAGGTGTAATGAATGTCTGTGGAGCCCACCTGCTGTAGGATGGGTCTGATGTGCCGCAGGGGGAGTGGGCTGAACTTGCTGTGTTTGAGAAAGTCGTACAGGTTCTGCTCCAGCATCTCAAACACCAGGCACGTGTGACCCTTGTGTTGGAAGCATTCGTATGAACGCACAAAGTTGTACTCATCCGCGTTCTCTGCGCTGAGCCGGTTCAGGATACCCACCTGTTGGAAGAGATACAAATAACCCTGTTTAAAATGTGTCAATTATAGCTGGTTCACTTTCATAATAAGAAAATGAAAGTGAAAGTGAAAGTGTGAGGAAGGGCACAATAACGCTGTGGTACGAAGGTCAGTTACAAGTTTCATTTAACCAGTTTGCTCTAAAATGATTGATAATGTTGCATCAACATTGTAACATCTGGGAAGCAACTCCAGGTAATGTGATAAGGCAATTACAATTTATCCTGAATTGGACCAAATCCAACCCGTGTCAGAAATAATGGGGTGCAAAAGAGCAAAAAGCACGCCAAAATTGCGTTTCCTAATAAAACACAATCAGAGATTTCCTGTGAAAATAACATGTAATTTTTAGAAACTGAAAGACCCTCTGACGCAGGGGGCCGCAGTGTTAATAAAATAACTTTTATATTAAGCTGTAATTAAACTTGTTCAGAAATGCACGTTGGATTGTCTCATTACTCCGGAAGCTTTGACTTGAAATTTCTTCAGCTAAATCAGTTGGGACCACATCAATGTCACACACAGCGCTAGCATTTTATTATTAAACATTGTCAATAATTCTGCGAGACAAGAAGCTCTCTGCAAACATTGTCAAATAAAACCAGTAACCACAACAACAAAAGATCAGGATACACAAATGAATGAATCAACAAAACTGTGTTACCTCAATTTGGCCCTGACGAGCATAGGAAGGATGGTTTTTCAGGATCTTGATTGCCACGATCTCATTGGTGCCCCTCTTCCAGCACTTAGCCACTTGTCCGAACGTGCCTCTTCCTAAAAACTCCAGCACTTCATAGCTGCAGGACACGGAGCAGAGGATCTCGTGCTGCACCAGCTGATAATCCCCCTCCCCGTTGGAGCTGCTGCTCTTGGTGGTTGTAGCTGAGTGGGGTATAGACTGGCCTGTGCCTCCTCCGCCACCCCCGGTACGGGTGGAGTACGTTGCTGCAGGGGCTGAGAGCTCCTCCAATATTTGGACACTGCCACAACCGCTCCCGCTGCCTTCAGTAGTCTCCTCCAACTTTCTCTTCTGCCCGTGCCTGTGCCCCCTTGTTTCGGAGGTCGTCTCTGTGTGAGCGTAAGAGGAAGACGTGGCCTGCTCCACCACACGCCGACTGGATCCACGAGGGAGACTGCCGGTGCTATCAGCGGCTCGCACCACCACTTGACCTCTTGAGCCGGGCGCTGTGGGGGGGAAGACCAGAGATGGTGCAAAGGGTGCCACGGCCATGGATGGGGCGAAGGTGTATGCCGACTGGCCCGCTAGGGAGCTGTAAGCTTCGGAGGTGGACACGTCCCAAACATTGTTCTCCACCTTCACCTTCTTAACGCGGCAAAAGGCACTGGAGGAGATGGAGGGGGGGGAGAAGACCTGCAGCTGAGAGCTCATCGCTGAAAAGAGATTGATGTGGATAAGATCAAGATAAAAAAACTAAAACAACAAAGAGCTATGGTACTGTAAGATTCTCTTAAAATTAGAAATAAAGTTTGCAATCTGTCTTGACAGACTGGAATGCAACATAAACTCAGTTTATTTGGTATACTTAGCAAAAACTAGTGCAGACAGATACAACAGTCCATCCCATTTATATCAATGAATACATAATGAAAACAACCCTCGATATAACTCAATACACCTTAACAGCACCTCCCAACTACGGTCTCCAAAATGAGCATCAAGTTGAACTTCCTCAGTCAAATAGTTTCAACTAAATCGATTAAAGGATTGATTGATTTATCCACTAAGCAAAACATTTCAGGAAACTGTATTGATCATCAATTCAGCTTTTCATATATCAAGAAAAATACCATTATGTTTCAGGTTTCAGCTCAAATGTGAGGATTTACTTTACATTTGATAGTAAGAGGAATAGCTTTGAGTTGTACCATGCTGGCTGGTCAAAACAAGGAATATCAAGAAGTTCCATTGGCTCTGAGAAATTGCGATGGGCATCACGTCTTTATATTTTAAAAACATAATGAATATTTGATCAATTAAATCAATAGACAATGAGCATATACATCGGTAGTGAAAATAGTTAACAGAGCGGCAATGAACACTCATTAGCTTCATGAATGTAGAGTTGTATTGATGCATATTAGACAAGTTCAGTTAGCTGTCCCTTTAAAAACAGACATGCCACAGAATCCATTACATTTGAAAGGCAGACTTTTAAACAATATTGTGTTTATTCTGTCAAAACATTCTAATTAAAGAGAGGGTACGCTATAATCTGAAGGGTTGCAACATACAAACAAAGTGTTTATGTTATGGTTATTAGAAGAAACCTTGAAGGCAACATTTTTTAGGATTGTTTGTAAGGTTGCTGGATACTAAAGAATGTCATATAGGATGTGTAGAAACTGACAAAACATACATATTTCCCATTAATTATAAATGCAAATAATGGATGCAAAATAGATTATGCAAGCACCAGGAAGGAGGAAACAAATACATGTGTATGCCATAACATAGCTCTATAAACGAAACCATTGCTGCACAGTCAGTGTTATGCAATGATAAGCTTGGATCCAATAAAGTGGACCCGTGTGTTATGATCCCCGGTTAAAATACACTTTCCAGTTAGAAGGAAAGGAATTTTTTCTAAAAAAGGTTTTCTTACGAATGCGAAAACATAAGGGAGATGTGAACCTACCAGATAAGATCGGTCCCATTGTATACAGTCTATGGTTCTGACAGGTTAACTGTGATGGACCAAAGTAGAAATCAAGCTACTGTTTTCTAATGTTACCAAATCCCTGACACATTTGGCAGACACATTATACGTTTGTCCTTCTCCTTGTTGACCATCTTCATGACACAGAAATACTTTATTATAGAGTCAACAAGGAAACAATTACTTAACTCAAATGCTAACAAGCTAACGCGTTAACTTCGTGAACATATTGCGCTTAACGAGCATTTGCTTATTTAACAGACATCAAATTAGGTTAAATTACATACGTTGCATGAAAGGCAACATTTGATTTAAAAAAAGGTGTAAAATACCGGAATAGATGTTATTGCAGCGTCGAAAAATGGGGCTTCGTCCAAGGTTTAAATCCCACTGCAGTCTACTGGAGCAGCGTTATCCGATTAGCTTCCACTAGCTACCGTGAGATGCTAGCTAGGCCTGCATTGTTTCTTCAGCCGATGGAGAGCTAGGCAGCAGCAGAAGTTTTCTCAACAAAAACACACATGTGTCCTTGTATTATTATATTAAAATACTCTAGTGCTAAAACATATGTACATATGTTAATTAAAACATTAAAAATTCTACTCTAAAACCGACTGTCCTGAAGCAGCAAATCCACTTTTTCACCGGAACAACCACGTCCTTATATCAGCTGCGATTCTTACGTCATTTCCGGATTTTACCGTAATTACCGAGATTGGGATAGGGTAGCACACAGAGATAAGTACTATTTCTTACAAAATTAACTACGGCTGGCTTGGTTAAGATATAATTTGACAACTGTTATAACATGGCCAAATGATTGACTAATTTGGTCTAGAGACATTTGAGATCGTGTTTAACATAAAAAAGGCTCACATTTTACGGTAAAGAGAAATCGAAGTGACGTAATTTACAACAAATACCAGTAATTTTCCGGTAGGACCAAAGTGTTCCACACGTCGTCGGACAAACCATGTGAAATTAAAATAGTCCCTAAAGGAAATCCAATATTTGGCAACATGATGAGGGGATCGCACATTTAAAGAGTATGAAGGCAATGTGCAGGCGTCATTTGTGCTGCATGGGGACATGGGGACATGTCTCCACCATCATTTCTGAACAAAAGCCCATAACTCGGTTGAAGCAGAGAGGAAGAGCTGTTGTCTTTCAGTCAGAAGGTGGTGGGTTTAATTCCAGCCATGCCGTCATCATGTTGATTTATCCTAGTGTGTGTGCGGCTTATTAAATGTGTTTATGTTCTCACTGGAGAAGATAAATTAAACAACCTGTTAGAAATCCCATCCCGTAGCCTACACTCCTGTTACTGAGTTTTAGGTAGTAGCAAAACCTTTTTACCTACACCATTTTTGACACTAATAAACATTTATATCTGGCTCTTGAGGGCTCCGAAGTGAAGTGTACTTCTTGCGCCAAATCCATCAAACAAAGTAAATCAGAGTGTATTTATTTAGCCCAATATCACAAATGTTACTTACTTTTGTCTCAAGGCAGGGGCTTTACAGTTGAACACGATAAAGCCGGAAATTCCCGGTGCTGTAAGCTTAAAGTAAATATGTATTGAAGAGAGTAGAGACACTTTGTGTACAACTTGACACAAAGCTTCCAAATGAAAGTGGTAGGCCTACTGGTCAGAGGAAGTGAAATAAAATATTAAAGCAACTCAAAGATATTGTTAAAGACACGTGCACTTGTTGAAACTTTCACAGCAATTGAAAATACATTTATTATAAATGTTGTCGTATCCACAGAATACAAGGCTATAGCAAAACAAGTTTCTCCAAGAAACACAGAAATTAATAAATATATAAATGTATGTGAAAATCAATTTAGAAATATACATTAAATATATATAATGTGTGTTCTGTTTTATTCTCAATTTATATTTATTTATTTCCACATTTATTTATTTATTCCTGTATTTATTTATTTTGTCTTGTGTTTATTTATTCCTGTATTTATTTTCACATTTATTTATTTATTCCTGTATTTATTATTATATTTTATTATCCCTGTATTTATTCCTGTATTTATGTATTCATATATTTTGTACCTATGTCATGTTCTCTCCTCCGTATACCCGTGTGCTCGTTGTGTGCATAAAGGTACAAATTCACTTCAAATCACATCACAGCAAGATCTATAGTTGGGTTTTCATTATTTTAAAAACACATTGTGTAAGGTTTCAGCGTTAGAGTCTGTGAGCTTATTGTTTTGTGTTTATTCTGGTGGCCTTGCAGTTTTATTTTGATGTTGACTCTGTCCTCTCGTTTCAGGTGTCATCACTTCCTGTGGTGGTGTGTCACTTGTCAGATTGATAGTGATCTCCTGTTCTTAATTGTTTGCACCTGTGCCTCATTAACTGTTGTGTATATGTAGCCCTGTTTTCCTGTTGTCTTTTGTCGGTTCGTCTTGTCTCAACACTAAGTCCATGTCTGTATTTCTTCGTGTAACTTTGAGCAACCTAGTCGAACCTAGTGAACTTTTGAGTGTCCTAGTAGATCCTAGATACCTTTGTACTTTGAGAAGTCTTTTTGATATTAAAAGATAGTTCTGAAGTCAAGAAAGAATCATGCATCTGAGTTATTGGGAGTCCTTCGTGTCACATTGGTGGTCCAGAGGTTTATGCATTGGGTTTTCATGCAGGTGCTCAAGGATTAACACCCAGGGAAGGGACATATTTGGTCTTCTGCTATGCTGATGTTAAATCTGGAGAAATGTCCCCACCACTTGTTCTAACAAAGTGAAGCCCATGATGTGCAGGCAGAATGTTAAAACTGGAGGTCAGTAAAGCATATTGTTGTGAAGTCAGGAAAAACACGTGAAGAATCAGAGACAATGAACTATTCAAGAAACTTGGCACAGGACACATTAGTATTTGCAATAACATGTTCTGATAATGTCAGAAGAGATAAAGGAAAGGGCAGTGTAGTAGGCTGTACTATGTGTGAAACTGGTACAATGAAGAGTTTTGGGAAAAGAGACAGATCTGGAATTTATAACAACTGAAATTTGGGTAATATGGTTATATAAAAAAATGTAACTTTAACAATTATTGTGGAATACTTTTTTATTAGAGATATTAGAAGAAATTGCATATTTAGGGTTTTATCCGATTGCTTCAAGTTCAACACCCCCTTTCTGTACATTAATGGAAGATATACTAAATTAAAGGTTAACATATACAAATATGAAAGGATGTATTCAAGATTTCAGAGTGGACCAATGAGGTGTAGAAATACACTGGATCCAGCTTTATTAGAGTAGGAAATAAGAAAAGCCCAGATTATATACTTTCTCTAAATAAATACTAGGCAAATAAAAATAAGTTAAAGTGCAAATTTTTCTTTTTATTCTGATTTCATTTTACAGCAGAAATTATGTAAAGCATTCAGAAGACATTTTCCACATATAAGGGCAATATTCAAAACACTTTGCATGGCCTCAGCAACAAAATATTCTTTTTAAAAACATCAACAATTTAGTGATGCTTGTGCATGCACGTTTGTAAAACAAAGTAAAAACTAGGCTACAAACAAGAAAAAAAAGAGGAATGAAGGACTGAGATAGGCATGGAGAACACAACAGCAGGCAAGGTGGGAATACAGTAGGAAATGAGAGAGATAGAGAGGTGAAGAAGAGGAAGGCAAGGAGAGGTCTAGCCATAGATTATCAATAAGGGTCTACCATTCTAGCATGCAATGCAATGGGGTGTTTGGCCACTCCCTCTCAAAACAAGGCCTGAAAGGTTATACCATTCATATCTGGGCGGACTCATGAGTACAGACGCCGTCTCTGTGCGTGTCTACCAGCTGTTTACTATGGCAATATTTCTTTATTTTATTTTTTACTACTACTCTACATACTATTTTTACAGTCACCATCCTCTCCCAAAACATGAACACACTATTGATGAATTAGCTGCAATCTGTGTGTCTAGTTTGATGTGTGTGTAATTGCTTTGTGTCTGTTGAAAAGCGCAAGCATTTTGATGTTGGTGTGTGTATTTGGCTGTGTGTGCATATATATATATATATATATATGTATATAATGTATAAAGGAGTCCAAAGCAGTGTTCTTTGTGGCTTGAGTTGTGCTGATGTGAGAGGAGGGGACATTTAAGAGGAGCGATACAGTAACATGAACGATCCTGACAGCGGCGTCCTAACCAAGGCTGTCTCTCAGTATAAGGAAAATTCAGAAAACATGTGAAACACACATAATAGAGATAGCCCAATTGTAAATTGTTCAATATACTATCTCTTAAAACTCTTTATAATTAAGAATGGAGGTGTTACGTGGCCTATTTTCCTTTAAGAATGATCTATATCAAGAATCTTGTGCGTTTAAGACAAGAACATGTATACAAATAGAAATATCCCTTTTTCACTTGCTTTTATTTTAGAGTATAATCAAACTAAATCCTATAAAATACGGGATTTGGAGATTCTTTTTTTCCTTGTAGAAAAAAGTGATGCAAGCACAGCTCGGATGAGGCAAACATCATCTGCTGCTT
Source organism: Pseudochaenichthys georgianus (assembly GCF_902827115.2). Lineage (NCBI taxonomy): Eukaryota > Metazoa > Chordata > Actinopteri > Perciformes > Channichthyidae > Pseudochaenichthys > Pseudochaenichthys georgianus. The sequence goes on along the minus strand of NC_047507.1, from coordinate 13,062,894 downwards.
CACAAAATAAGACTAATTTGAACATGTGTTGATACTAAATTAGAGAATGAACAACTGGAGTATTCCTAACATACACAAATATGTACACATACATATGCATAGACAAATGTACACAGTCGTGGTACAACTCTGTGCAGGCCATCATCCCACTCCACACACCATCTCCCTGTTCTTCAACCCTGAGTAAAATCTAAGGGACAGATTTAAATGTTCCCAAAGACATAAGCACAGAGAGAAAGTATGTGGCATATTTGTGTGGGATTGTGTACCTTTGTGTACTGTATGTATGTGTTTACGTGTGTGAGTGAAAGACAAAGAAAGAAAGTGACAGCTATTTCTATCCTCTGGAGAACTGCTGGGTTATGCTTTCGTGTAAATGCTGCGAGAAGGAAAGACAGACAAAGTAAGTCCCTGCAAGAAAACACATCTTCCTCCCAACAGCGACACAGAGATCTTGAATGGACTTAGTGCCTTTCACACACAGAGGCTGAATCTATGGTTTTCTTGTTCTAATACTGCAAAATTGACAGACAAGAGGGGGCATAAAGTGATACTGTAATTACTGATTTGACTCATAAAGCAACACAAAGCATCAATCAGGCCATGAGCGTTCATTCATACCACTGACAAATTAGAGCTTCTAACTTAGACTCGGATCAAGTTTAACACTGTCATTTTTTAACACACAGTTTAGGAAAATAAACAGGTAACTGGCAACCTTTTGGAGGACATACAATAGATATTTCCTGATATTAGCTTGCACTTTTCTGTTAAATCGAGCAGGCACTTTCTAAACAGAGCTTTCCAGAAGTCTAAAGTACACGTGGTATCATAATGGCAGTGACAATGAATAAAACAGAAAAATAAACAAATGATATGTAAAAAAGGGGAGGGGAAGAGACATTCTGTTTGAAGATGGAAAGCTTTGACTGGAGGCCAGGCTGGACCCGCTGTAGGTGTGAGTAATGGTCTTAATAAAAGCTAGTATGTTGCTGAAGCACAACCACATTGTAAAGAATGTAGCACCCTCTTCACCATTCATTGCATTCATAGTAAAACGACCAAAATCACCATTAATAACATTTTCATACTTGCATCATCTTCGTCTACACAAACCTCTGAGCTTGTCTATGCTTGAGCTACTACTAGATCTCTTCTACTGTTTATTGTCTGTGTGTGTGTTGCCTCTGTGGATCTTACTGATATCTTTTGGGTGTTGGTTTCCCCAACGTAACATATTGTTAGGCAAAAATAGCATTCATAATAATTGGCACTACTGGCAAAAAGGGTTTAATTTTTGCTTGCCAAGAAAGAAAAAGCACAAAGTGTAAATGTTTTTGTCTGAAATCTCATTGTTTCAGCTAACTTTGTTTTCCCACTTATATTTCTAACATTAGATTTTTCAGTAGCATGCTTTAACAAAATGTTCTTTTCAGTAATACTTATACTGGATACTCTTAAAGTGAAGCAGTTAAAATCCTCTCACAGTCCAGAGCCACTAACATGTTCTTTTTGCTGTTTCTTAAATCTCATGCACATTACTCCGTTTGTATTATCTACATTATTTACAAGCAATACAGCCATCCTGTGTACCCAGGCCTCTGTCTTAAGTTCTCATTATGGGAGTAAAATAATTTATAATCTTAAATACAGTCCTCTTATGAAAAAGTTTCAGGGTCCTCGTATCCCCTTACCTCGTCAGTTTATATACAGGAATATGCAATAGTCCAAAATATGGATTTGATCGCCCATATGGGCTAATATGGGGACCAATGCCCTGTATAGGGGCAGGTATAGGACCCATGTCCTGTACAGAGCCAGCATAGAGACCTCTCAGAGTCAAGAAGTCAAGGCAATGGTATGTGACTCTCTCCTCAAACCACACTTAGGATTTAGAGGTTCACGCAAAGAACAAACTAACAGAGACATTTAACCATTGGAACATGTCATATTTTACCACACAAAGGGGGAAAACCAGCCTCAAGCTGAACCACTCTTGAGCCAATTAAATAAATAATCAGACCCTTAAATAAATAAAGACTTTTTTTTTAAAAAAGCACCCAAAATAAGTCATTTGTCCTTACACAGTTCACATTACACAGGGCAAGGATAAGTTGATGAGGACGTAAGTGAGACACAACTACACATAGAAATACAAAAGAAACAACACTAAAGCAGTTTGGCAAGCATGCAGGAGCTCGTGGCTCAAACACATGCATTGAATTGAACAAACACGGACACACCACGTCAGGCGAGCAAAGTGCAGCCTCTGAGAACGACTCCATACAAAGTCCATGTAACAAATTAAGACATCGTTATTCAGACCCCGACCCTTATCTAACAATGCCCCTCTTACATTCAAGTGCAGTTCCTCCCCTTTTGATCGGGTGACTGATTAATAGGTTTGTAAGCCTGTGAGTCAGGATGGTTGGTGAGATACTGAATCCGCAGAATGGTTCGCCTCTATAGTTCTTCACGATGATGGAGAGGAAGAATAAGCGAAAAAATCTTGCATGCAAATGCAACATAGAAGTGAGTTTTTTGGTTTATGTTTTTCTTATTCTTTCATGGATTTCTGTTTGGGTACAAAACTCAAAAGGTTTCGTATATTTTCAGCATGTTAAAGTAGCCTTTATCTTGAGCCAGCCATTCTCCGTCGCCGGAGCACGTTCCAGACGCCACCGTGAGCGCAGGGATGTCTTCGCCAGACGCTTCCTCTCCGCGTTCTCTCGCCTGACTCGTCGACTTGCTCTTGCAAAGAAACATACTCATGAAGAGTGCAAAGAATGCCATGAGGTTAATGTGATGGCCTCCCAGTGAAACTGTGGAGGAGGATCAGTGCTGTGGGCGGAGCCAGGTCCCTGGGCTCCACCCAGCAGTCTGTCTGTCCGAGCTGCCATGATGGACACCTATCCTGTCCTCAGTCTGTCTGGGAAGAGTCTTTCCCCTCTTTAGAGAAGAGGGAGAGAGAGTGAGAGAGGACAAGGGAGGAGAATAATGGAAAGGGGAAGGAGGAGGAGTTGGGGAGGACAGAAGAAAGGAAAAAGGGGGGAAGATGGAGGGGAGGGTTTATAGATTGCTCACAGGCTGAGGAGGGTGTGTGGGGGGACTGACGGTGGGCTCTCAGGACCCCTGGCCTTTCTCTGCTCTCTGGCCCTGGGGGGGGGGGGGGGGGGGGGGAAACAAACACACATTAGAGATACATTCAGAGAAATATGTGTGTGTGTATTTTTCTTTTAACTTTAATACCGAAAGGTCAAACTCAGAGCAACAGGAAAAGTTATTCAGCGTGTAAATCCCGCTCAGCACACACACACACCCTCCATCCTGTAAACCTCCCCACCCGTCAAGGCACACATAGAAAAAGACTGGCAGGCCAAGCAAGACACTTAAAGTCCCCTAGTGATGTCAGTCAGAACATGCCCCCGTATGCAAGAATCGCTCCTCTAGCTATCTGTCAATCATGCAGACATCATTCAGCAGACCTCGGATAGACAGTGAGAGAGAAAGAGAGAGAGAGAGAGAGAGAGAGAGAGAGAGAGAGAGAGAGAGAGAGAGAGCGAGAGAGCGAGAGAGCGAGAGAGCTAGAAGGATGACAATCCAGAATCTCCTCTCCCTCTCCCTCTGCTGACATGCAAACAGGCATCAGCCACCGGGAGAGAGGGGAAGAGAGAAGAGAGAGAGAAGACTCACCCGTTTCAGAGGCCTATCGTCCATCAAGGGGCTTCACAGGAACAGTAAAACAACACCAACTATTAGCACCAATGTAGATGTGCGACATTGGGCTGTAAGTGTGTGTGGGGATGTGTGTGCAGTGGTGTTGGAGGGTGTGTGGGGGGCTTGGTGTCTCACCTGTGGCGGCATCGGAGCAGGAATCTCAGGATCTTGCGAGCAGCTTGGTTCTGTTTTTTCGTGAGGAGGCTGCTGTGGGCAAAGACACACGAGTAAGAAGAGGCCTTTGTGTATAGCTATGCCTTTAGTGTGTGTGAGAGAGAGAGAGTGGAGTACCCAAGGGAGTGTCTGTAGGAGCGGTAGTATTGCTGGATGAGGACCGCTGCTCTACGACTCTGCTGGAACTTCCTCTGCTCATGGAAACTCCGGAAACGACTCTGGATCAGGATGGCTGCCAGGGTCATCCTCTTATAAAGTGCATACTGAGAGAGAAGACACAAGCAGAGAGGTCAACAGAACATTAGCAGTGTAATCCTGAATACTATGTCGTAATTTGTTCTAATAGAATTGTTTCATTTTAGCCTACGTTAATGCAGAGGACACAGCTGTTAATGTCTGGTTCTCTGATGTGTTGTTGCTGTAAACTCGTACCTGCTTGTATCTCTTATAGCAGCGCTGAATCACTGCTGCAATCTCTTTGCGTTGTTCCTGAATGGGACCCTGCGGGGAATTACATTACAAGTATTTATAAACATCATACATGTTCATAGTAAGCTTTTTCAAGTGATTGTGATTCATGAAAGACAAAGGGAAGAACTAATACCAAAACCAGGACAACATACCATTTAAAAATAAAAAAAACTGTACTTTTCCAAGCGCCATAAGTACCTTGTGTTTTCTGAGGGAGTGCAGAGCATGCCTGATGGTCTCGTACAGCTCCCCCTGCTCTGCCTCGGTCATGGCTAGACAGGAGCCAGTTTTTAACCTCTCTTCTTTCATAGCTGCACAGAGGAAGGAGGTCCAGTCAAAGGAAGAGGACAGGGCTTGCCTAGCCTGAGGATCCTCAGGCCCTGAGAGAGGGTTTGGTTTGGGGCTCGGAGTCTGGGACTTGGAGTTCAGAAACCTGGAGGAAACAGAGAGCAAAGAAAAGCTTTCATTATTCACAAATATTTCACGAGTTGGGTGAAGTGAATACGGCGAAATCAGGAATACTTTGACTCACCTCTCCACCTCACTGAGGTAACCAGACAGTAACCGGACATCACTGCTGATCCCCCCCTTCCCGGAGTCTGTTTCTGTCTCCATCGCCTCCTGCTTAAGCCTTCCAGCTGAAGCCTCCATGATGTGATCGGCTAGCATCGTAATGTCCATCTGCCAGACACACAGGGCAGGCGTTAGCTACACATTTCGACATGTACTTGAATGCCTAAATTAACGACATTCAACTCTGTGTATTTAAAGGTTTAAGATAATGACGTACAGGGTATTTTTTTGCCACACAACTTTAGTCCAAGCATTATCAACATAATTTGATCCTTTTGTTACCTTGTTTGCATATCATGTGTTCATACAAAACATATGACTGTTAGGCCGGATTCTTTATCAAACCACCAATGTTTTTTATAATTTAACACAGCATATATCCTCTCTTCATGAGCCTCTTTGTTATGCCAAACAGATTCATTATAAAATACACATGTCTTTCCCTGGTGGCTAATTATCTTACAGTTGGCAAAACGGCATCCCTTTTTGTTAAGTCTATTTCTAGTTGTGTTGGATAAACAAGCACTACATCTGGCTAAATCCAAACTAAAAGCCTTTTTGTCTTTATCATCTTTTGGTTGAACTCAGTGTTGTACTGCTACTAAGTGTGAATCTTTTCATTTCATTCAAGGTGTATACAGTACTATCTTCTTGTTCAGTAGCTTCAGTGGGAATTCAGTATCTCTGCCCTTCTGTCCTTTCTTGTAAATGCACTTGATCATTTTCAGGAGTCAGTGTCTGCTTTTGTGGGAGTAACTGAGAGGTGAACCTGCACCAGGCGCCATTTTCATGATAACAACTTTAATGTGAAAAGTTTTAGTACAGTAAGTAATTGTATGTTCAGGTTTGTTGCCAAATGTAATCTTACCCTTCTTGGGCACTTTCCTGAGGTGTTGTCATTGCAGTTTAACCTATTGAGGTATCATATCGAGGGTCAAAGTTTGGAGAGACTGGAGATATATTTTTAATGGATTTCTTCATGTATTTTATTACAAACATGGCATACATGCAAGTCTGTAAACATGTTCTGTCCTATACAGTACAAAAAGTTCATTTTTGAGGGACAAAATCAAAAGTGCCCCTCACACTCTGCTCCCCCTACCTGCAAGTCCTCTGTGTGATCCTGATAGGTCAGCAGCTCTGTCTCCTCCCCCCTGTCGGACAGCACTCTTTGGCGCAGGTGAATGGCCAGCCGCTCTTTCCCCAGGATCCTCCTGGCAAGGCTACGCTGCCCCAGAGACTGCCTCAGACTCCACCTGGTGCCCCCTCCAGACCCCCCTATCCTGGCCTGCAGGTGGGGGAGTGGAGCGCTGTGGAGCTGAGGCCGGTCGGGGCTGGAGCCGGCAGGAGGCGCGTTCTGACAGCTGAGGTTGGAGGGTTGTGGGAGGGGAGTTTGTGGGGTGTTGGGGAGGAGAGAGCGTTGAGTGTTAGGACTAGGGGACGAGTTGAGGAGGGAGGTGAGGGTGGTGTTGCCCTGGGGTGAGTTAGCGAGCTGTTGCTGGGTGTCGGGGCTGGGTTTGAGTCTCTTGGCTGGAGGTGGGCCTCCCTGTTCTCCCTTTTGGGCTCTGTGTCCTGTTTGGCCCCAGCTCTGGTTCTGGTTGTCTGGCTGGCTATCTGTCCTGGGTCTCCTCAGCTCTGGGGAAACAAAGATGGTGGGAAATAAGAGCAAGTGGCTGGTGACAGACAAGTGGCTGGTGACAGACATGCTATAAGTTCAGCTCACCCAGAACAATTACATCTTTTTTTTGCCACTTACATTTAGAAATAGCTAGTAATGGTGATCATTGTCAGTTTTCAATTTGAGAGAGGTGTGTAGATTATACAAAGACTCTGCTTCAAGCTTAGAAATGGTCTGACAAATAACCATTATAAATTGTCAAACTGTTGTTTTTAACTGCAATTACTTTGTGAGCTTTAAAGGGCTTTGCAGGCTGAGTTTGCACCTACTGTATGGACAGAGCCAGGCCGGCCTGGTTACACAGGGCTATTTTCTGTGTTTTGGTGAACTGAACCTTTAAAATGAGACAACTTCTTCCTTGATGGGTTTAAATCATAAAAATAGCAAGCATTCCCACCTGAGTTAGGGTTTGGGGTAGGGCTGTTGCTTATGCCACTGCTCTGTGACTCTCCTCTCCACCTGTCCATCCAGGTGTCAGCCAGCTGGCCCTGAGCTTGAGGGGTTAGTTGCAGCTGCTCTAAGAGCTCAGCCAATCGAGTGTGGCCCCGCGATCGGGCGATGTTGAGCGGCAGGCGTCCCAGCGAATCAGGAATAGCCAGAGCTCGTGGATCCCATTGGTAAAGCACCAAGGCTGCCTCGGTGTGACCAAGAGCACATGCCCACATCTGAGGGGGCCAAAGGAAAACACAGATCACACACAGGCACGGAACAGAAGGACACACTCCAAACACCATTGAGAAATATTGATGACGCACCAGTGGAGTGCAGGAGAAGTGGTCTACGTTGAGAGGATCCACCTCGAGCTCCAGGTCAATACTGTCAGCATGCTTTGTGCTGCGGAGCGAGACAACAAAGGTAAAATAACCTGGCCCAGTCTGTGCGCTCACAATCGAGTGTCATGTTTGTGTGTCACTCACCGCCAGCGAATGAGAGTCTGAATGAGCCCTGCGTAGCCCTGAGCTGCAGCCAAATGCAGTAAGGTCATTCCTCTGGAGTTCTTGCTGTGGACGAGCTGATTGGATGAAGCCCAGCACGGCTGAGACATCATCTTCTCACAAACCACCACCACACGTCCCTCGAATGAACCTTGATCGGTAGAAATCTGGAGAAAGAAAGGGTTTTCATGACTTTAATGAGCAACATTTTGCTGACTGTCACCCCTGCCAAGTAGGGGTTTTTGGATTAATTTGGTTTGTCTGACTGATACAGGATTACGGCAAAACTACTGACCCAAATCTTGGAACTTGGTGTTAGGGAGTGGCATGGGTCAAGCCCGAACCCATTACATTTTGGAGCGGATCCAAATGACAGGGCGGTTACATGCAATATTGTTCACTAAATGCAACAACCTCGGCGGAGTTCTGCACTCTCTGAGTGCCTTTCTACTTATGAATGTTTTCCAAGGTGTTACACATTGTTGGGTTTTACAAAGAAAGAGTGTTCAACGATTTTGCAGAGCCTCCGACATTTTGAGAGCATGAGTGAAGCATACTAAAACATTCCAACATGGAGTTATAGGAATAACACTTTCAGGGGGGTGACCTGATAAAAACAGCATTTGTAGTAAATAAAATCCAGTACATAAACCCTGAAACAAATTCGCACATTATTCGTCTTAGTATATATTACATTTCAAATGATTTAAAGTCAAATGATGTCAGAAAATCTCAACTCTCTGAATCTAAAGTCGTCGGAGCTTTTGTTCTTAGTATCTTTGTCTGCTGAAAAGCTTTTCCTTTTGCAGGCTTTTAAACACATCATCATGCAGTCTTCAAATGTATTCTCAGGAACTCAAACATGAAAGGCTTTAATTAAACATTTATGACTGTTTTGTTTCATCTTGTTCACTTGTACTGCCTACTTGATGCTGTGTAAGACCACCAATACAAAAAGGAACATTTCACCTAAGCTACAAATCACTTCTTCTCTGCCTTACTTGAGACTGCTGATCGGTGGCCCCTCCTCCGCCCACTCCTCCGTCCTTGGTTGCCATGGTTTCTGAGTTGGGATTCTGATTGGATATCTCAGCCATCCTCTGTTCCATCTGCTCCAGTCGCTCCAGGATGGACATCCTGAACTGGGTATCTACAGGAATGAACGGGGGTCACATGGAGCTGTTAGCATTGGCCACTTGTTTGTTGTGTTCAAGCAGACGCATTCGATGTTTTAGTAAATCCTACTTAAAGCAGCTATAAGCTTTTCTTTGAAGGACTTAATAATGCAGAATAAATCAGAGTTGAAATCCAATACATCTCCATTACCAACAATGGGGACTTGGTGGCTATGGAAACTGTGTGTGTGTGTAAAAAAGTGTACATCTAACAACAAATATGTGTGTAATGCTGTGTGTGTGTGACCCTTTGTTTCAATGCTGCTGCAGTATTGCTGCAGTGCACATTATGTCATCCCACCTGCTGCTCTCTCACTCTGTCCCTCTATCTTTCTCTCTTTTTTCTCCTCCTCTCATTTCACTCCTATTTTTCTTTCTTTCTGTCTGCAGCACACCAAATAAGCTGAAAGGGTGGAGCCATGAGAGGGACATGGAGACTCAGGCTCCTCCCTCTACACTCTGCCAATCAGGAAAGGAGTAGAGGTTTCTGGAAACACAGATTTTTCAAAAACAATCCTCTTTTTAACACAAAAGAAGCTGCTTTTGAACCCATCTGCAAACAAGTCAACACAACAATACAGATGCATAGAAACACAGATCCATCCACAAAAAGGTGAAGGAAATTGGATGTTTGTTCGCATAAAAAGCATGTAATGCTTTCAGATTGGATTTCTCTGGTGAATAACTTAAATAACTGATATAATACAATATCAAAAGGAAGTTGGCAAACATTTATATTTAAATGAGGTAAATTAAATAGGGATGAAATGGTAATTGTTGAATTTTGTATATGTTTATCAAATGTCTGCTTAACAGGCTTTCAATGTACTTTTACTGCCTCTTCATGCAACTTTCCATGTTATACTTCCCTTTCCCACATGCATTATGCCACTTGAGACTAGATGCTGCAGGGCTCGTGTCATGATACAGAGAAATACAAGAAAGTGGACTGGAATCCTGGGAACTGCTTTAAAGGTAATCTTGGGATTGAATTAAAACATGAATGTATCTGTCATTGTCAATAGCATACCATCTTCACTAATAGTTTTTTTAATGCAAATTGAATTATTTCATTAACTGTTTTCATGTGTATTAATTAAGTAAATTGATTATAATTAGCCAGTAAAAATAAGTGCATAAGTATTCTGGTGACACATCCAGCTATAAAGGATCACTTAAAATACAAATCAAGCTGCTTTTCAAAGTTTGCTTGATGTGTATTTGTAGCTAATAAACAAGGCTCTGCAAAGGCTCTCAATACTGACCAACCACAGTCAAGTGATATCACAACACTCTGATAACAGAGGACTGCATTGCCAGTAGTGGTGGTACATTCCAAGAAATGTTACTTAACTTCGTTACTTGCACATTAAAAGCTCCCAAAATGTCCACATCCATGAGAAATGTGTTTGATTCGGTCTACTTCTGTTCTTTGTTAAAGTTAACTTAAGAATAATTGACTTTACACACTTTCAACAGATGTCCCACATAAGGAAACCTTCATTAAGTAACAGGACACAGAGCATGTAGTTAAGCTGATCAACAACACGTCTGTGCCTATAGGCCTTATTATCTGGGCCTCTATTAGCCCCCCTTCAGTTGTTGTGACAGAGTTCAGGAGCTGTTCCCTGCTGCTGGTGCTGAAAGTGAACAGGTCAACATGTAAAGCTGAACAAGCTTCTCGATCCTCAGGTCTGCAACGTAAAAAAACAAAAACATCTAGCATGCAAACAACGTGAGGACTTGTGGCATTTCTTCCCTCCCTTTGTGTTACATCAACAGTTGTAACATGTTCTCCACATGTACTACACATATTTTAACTGAAAGGTGAAATGCAAAAGTAGGCTATACAGAGCTGTAAAGCCAGCATTTAGACAACAGGCACATTAATATCCAACAACAACAGCATGACAATAAACCTCAACCCAGAAACAGTACGCAAATAAAAGGGACGCATGTTTTCAGTTAAAATTAGTTAAAAATATCAAATAATCTACGAACCCAAACAGGAGTCTCTCTCTCTGCTGCCCTTTGTTCCTGCTTCTGCTCAACCCCGTTAGTTTGAAGCGTGCGACTCACACATTGCTACTCCGATCGAGCAAAACACAACTAAGTGCAGCGAGGGAGGGAGGGAATAAAAAAGAGAGGGAGAGAAAGAGAGATAGGGGGAGGGAGAGAGTTTTCCACGTTGTCTCGCAGACACGCTTCAAATCCACCCGCCAGACTGCGAGCTGCAACAGCCTCGGTCGTCATCGGTACAACAATACAAACTAAACTGGAGCAATGACATGTGACAAAGTCAAGCGCTGACGCATGTTTGTTTATTTAGCTCTGTCTATTTTAGAGAAAGACTTTGATGTATATTTAAGGACAAACAAAGGGCTTCAGGAAAAGCGCACTTTTAGGTCTCACCCACAGTCAGAGTCTATATTTAGCGTGTTTGAGGCAGCACAGCACACAACGCGTTGGCAGTGAAGTGGACCACGGTTGTGCCATGATGTCGTGGCCCTTCACTCGAGCTCTCAGCCCGCTGTGACTGTACAGCCGCAGTGCCGCATTGCGCAACGCAGAGACGGGGGCGAACACAGAGTAACCAAGGACATGCCTCGCTGAGGAGACCCGTGTGTTTCCGAGCCGCAATTGCATCGGGAGATATATTTGCACACAGAAGCTACCCCCCCCCCCCCCCCCTCCTGGCGCTGTGCACATTATATATGCAACCGATCCCCCCCAGAGCTGACTCAAAGAACATTCATTTGCCCAGTGTGTTTTAATTTGATTCAATTCTTTATAGAAAGACATCTATAGATCTGAGAAGAATCGATCCTTCAGGTTTCTTTCTAACATGCACACACTCACAATGGACTCCATAATAAATTATTTGACCGTAAGAACTCCAAAATGACAAAGCTTTTAGCTCTTGTGAACAATAACATAAGATGCAGTGTACATGCAAGCCAGAAAAAGAACAGGTGTCAAAACTGTTTAGGAGCTTATGTTCCTTTTTAAATTCATCTGCATGCAAGTTGATGGTGACAGCAGAAAAAAAGCTGCAGCTCTGGCGCAGAGGGATATACAATTCAGCGAAATGCCACACAGCCATGACAAAATACACGGTCAGTAAATCTGTCGCCTGACAAACGGAGGCAGTCATGGATGGAGCTGACAAAAGAGAGCAGCAGAGTGACACACAGACACACACACACACACACACACACACACACACACACACACACACACACACACACACACACACACACACACACACACACACACACACACACACACACACACACACGCACGCACTAGGTGCAGAGGCTGCAACGCTACATAAAAGGTATAAAGAAAAGGGATAGGATTTGTCAGTTGTGGTTTGTTAACATTTAAAGTTGGCCCGTCCTCTACATCTGCCAACAGGTTATGTCAACCCAAGATCTACAACATGCTTGGTCTGCTTTCAACAGGTTTTGGCCCAGAAAAGTCCTAAACATAGCAAAATAAAAAAACAGATGCAGAGGGCAGGGTCTCTGCAGACACTGCATCTCTCATGATGAGTGATGTTTGTTTAAGTCATTGTCTTTGAGGAAAAGTCCTACACATTGTAACTTTTCAGGGTACAAATAAAGTCAAGTGCATGTCCTTAAAGATAAAGTACGTTTAAAGTCAAAGTGAATAAAGCACGCTCCAGGCACACAGTAAAACAGCTCTGTAAAAGTCACATTTTTAATGGTAGAAGCTCTTTTTTCTTTAATACAATACAAGTTTGACACAAACGGATGCTCTCACCATCGAGGGACAGCCAGTCGTGCTGAGAAGAAGGCAGGGCAGGAAGGTCACGGGCCTTGTATTCAAACACCACAGAGGAAGAGATGACCTCACCACCCATAGCTACCTGCAGCATCACCAGTCCTGTGTCATGGGCTGGAAACAAACGTCAAATCAAGTAAGGTATTAATATCACCGACTGACCGCGGAGACAGATCGCTTTTTAAGGAATCATTTCAGTATGCTAGCCGTTACACACTGTGTAATTCTGCTTTGCCCGTGTCTGCCTGCAACATTTGCCTACGGTTTCCCCTGATCAAACTTAATGTAGCACGAAGTGACTCATGCATAACTTACTATACCATCCAAAAAAAAACATTTCCGAGCAGAGCTGCATATATTTTGTGCCTGCCAGACAGCGTCTCTCAAATACATCTTTTGTATTGTTCTTATCTTGTATAAAAAGCACTGCAGATAAAGGTGTGCAGCTGACATGGTTAAACTCTTTCTTAGTACACTGAATAAAGCCGGCTAGAAACGGCTTATTATAGCGATTAGAAGGATGAGGGTACGGAAAAGGTTTACTTTGAACAAGTACAAATTCCCAAAAGCTGGGACCGATAGCCCCGGCAGAACTTTAAATAGGAAGAAACACAATTTTACTTTATTATCTCATCTGGCTTTGATTGTTAAATGTAGCAGCTCGGTGGTAGTCCTACTGTTGTGTTTTGGTGTCACCCTCTGCTGAGTGCAATGACGAATGCAACACCAATGAAAGAGGAAATCTCTGCTGAGTGATGATCTCTCTCAGAAGGATCTACGACAAACAGTTTCCACGCTTTTCTTTTGTAACTAACTGACTGACCTTAGAGATAATAGTTGCAGCTAGTTGTGTTGTGTGTGAGTGTGTCCGGACAGTACACAGGTGTGTTACCTGGGCAGTAGCAGCGCAGCACCCCGGGCTGGATGAGGGCCGCAGGGACGCTGATGTGGTCGAACAGACAGCTGTACTCACTGCTCGACTCCAACCACGGACCTGTGATCAGCACCTTCACTCCGCCCTGTGGCACACAAGCAGAGCCTTAGTCTCTCACAGTCTGTGTGAGAATCGGACACGTCACGGCATGAATTACAGATATCAGATATCCTGATTCCATCCATCTGTTGCGAAAACATACCTCAGAGACACAGTGGCCTATTTTTTTTGTTTTCTATTACATGAATCTAAATTCATAGCTATTTATAATTGCCCCATTTACAAGGTGGTTGATATTTTTGCTAATGACACATCTATGAGTCTGAAAGGCCTGGTAGCAGCCCCTAGAGGCTGCGCTGCTCCTCGCAGCCAAGTTGTTTTGAACCATCTAAACACTGCCATGTGTTTTCTCTAGTGGAGCTACAAATAAAACATAAACAACTTTTCTACCCAAAAATGTTGAATCATGAAGTGAGCATACAAAAACAAAAACATGTTTGATTGAAAGCCATTTACCAGCATTTGGTAGGGTTATTTAAGTTCAAAATATTAAGTCAATGTGTTGCTTTTTTAGGAGACTAAACACTGTGGAATAATCAGTATGATGTAAAAGTGATGATCCTGAAAGAAAGTTGCACAAAATAAGAGCCGAACATATGCACATGTTGGAGGTGATTCATACAATTCCTTAACAATAATATTTCTTTTGAAAATGATGTTGGTAAGACGTTGTGTTTCTGCACGTTTCATCATGATTCAGTGACATAACTTGTGTGGGAGATATTATAAGTGCAACATGGGTAAATGAATGAAGCCACCCAGGGTAATCAGTGTAATATTGAAATGTCATCAGCTGAGTCTGAAACAGTCCTTTATGACCACGCAGCCAGGCTGGCGGTCTCAGTACAAACTGTGAGTGTGATTTCAGCGCTTAACATCAGTGCAAGCCACCGTCAATCATGTGGTGGAGCGACTGATTTTCCTGCAGGGAACAATGATGAATAAATAATGAAAGATAATCATGTTGGGTTTACCAACCTCTGGATAAGACCACTCTGGGGAGTAGTCTGTCACACCAAACAGCCTCCCAGTCTCCTGCAGCAGCCCCAGAGCCCCCTGCTGCACCTCGGAGCCCTGCAGGTGGGCTGCTGCTGAGCCATGCTCCTCCCCCGCTGCCCCCTCCTGGGGCATCAGGACCCCGGTCACAGCTGCCGCCACACCACCTCCAGCCCCCTCCACTGAGATGAAGTCGTTGATGAGATCAGAGAACTGGCTACCAAAGGAAGCCTCGAATCCCTCCAGACTGATGGCCGCCCCTGCCCCAGCTGTTGTAGCTGACCCCCCACCACCCTGCTGAGGAAGAGAAGAGCTATAGAGCGCCCCCTCCATGCTCGCACCAGCAGCTATAGACTGAGGACTGGCCCCCACTGAACTGCTGGTCCCTGACAAGCTAACGCCGTTACAGAGATGTCCCCTCCCTCCTCCACCTCCCCCGCCCTCCTCTCCTCCTCCATTGTCATCTGTAGGTTGCAGGTAGTGCTCGGTGTCAACACTGGTGTAGGCCTCGTGAGGATCCCCGGGCTTGAGTAGCAGCTCCCCTCCGTTCTCAGAAGCCTTCTCCAAGCCCCCGACCTCTCGATGCCCCCTGCCGCCTGACTGGTCCACGTTTATTTCCTGTGGCGTCAGAGGAAAGGAGCCCACCGCCGCTCCGTGTCCGTTCCTCCCACACAGGCCCTGCTGGTCTGGGCTGGCTTGGTGGAGGTTTGCATGCGGGTCTCCGTTGGTTACCGGAGTGTCTGTTGGTACGGTGGGCAGGCTGATGTAAGTCTGGGCCTCGTCTGACTCCTGCCCTGCCTCTGTGCCGTTGGTCTGTAGCCGGCCTGTCGGCGGGGAGCCCTGGAGGAAGAGGCCTGGGGACGGGTGGTGGGAGGTCTGGGTTAGACTCGGGACACAGGCTGATGACATCACAGCACTGAAGTCCATCTGTTCCAGGGTGGTGCTGGGGCTGAGGCCGGTCCCTTCCCCTACGTAGCTACTCTGGGGGGCCATCGGCGGCTCCAGGGGTGCAGGTTCTGTCTTGATGTTGTTGACGAGGGCCTGGTTGTAGACAAAGCTGTTAGGGGAGCAGTGGAGACCTCCATCGTCACCGTTACACCCCTCAGCCTTCCCTCCGCCTCCTCCGTACGTCTGGCCCTGCTTGGGATTGTTAAGGAAGCAGTCGGGGTCAAAGGTCATGGTTGTCTCAGGAAGGCTGACTCCTCCAGTGGTGTCTAGAGAGCTGGAGAGAACCAACTCTCCCGCCTCTCCTAAGCCCATGCCACCCGGAAACGAAGCGAACCTCTGGTTTTCGGGGGCAACAGCCAATAGGATGTTGGCGGTGGTGCTCTCATGGGCGGATCCCAGCAGGTGGGTGTGGCCAGTGGAGTACACCGAATCCCCAGTCAGCGTGGTGACCTCAGACATGAACACAGCAGTGCTCTGTGACAAGCCGGCCCCGATGGCGAGGGCGGGGCTATCAGCCATGTCGCTGGTGATTGACAGTGGTGAGCTCTGGGTGGTGTCTGGGACCTCCACCTGGTTGGTGGAGGTAGATGAGGACACTTCCATGCTGCTCTGTGGGAGGAGCGAGGGTTTGGTTATCCTGCCATTCCTCCTTTCCCCTCCACCCGCTCTGCTCCTCCCCCCTCCCCCCGGACTGGGCTCTGTCTGGCCCTCTGACACATCGCTGTTCTGGACCTCCGTGCCATCTGCTTCCTCGGCTCTCTGTCCTGCACCTACGCCCGTTCCCACTGCCGCTCCACCTCCTGCTGCTGCCCCTGACTCCTGCTTGGATGAGATGATGCGCTGCTTGACACTGGAACATTTCTGATGCAGGCTGCTGCCAGCACCTGTTAGAAAAGATAGTCAAGCAAAGGAAAAAGAATTAAAGACAATGCATTTCATTTTCTGTCCTTTCATTTGCTAAGCTCAATCCTTATAGTAACGTTGCATTACCTCACAAACCTTTGACAGTGTGTAATGGCGCCCTCCAGTGTTAAGAATGCAAACTGGAGACTGAGCTCTTGAATAAAACACAGCTTGAGATGCTTGAGTATTGAAAAAACTTACATAACTTATATAACACATATACATAATATATAATATTAAATACATTTTAAATTCTAACATCTGAGTGATTTCCTGGTTTTAAAATAGATTCATTTATATTTCTGGGATTTAGCTCTTCCATCTTATAAAGACAAACAGTTCAGAGATCTAATGGCCGTAAACGCCCCTTTAACCGCAGAAAGATCAAGACGGCATACAAGAAATGAGTTCTAGGAAATGAAAAAAAGCAGAGAGTTATTGTTTTGTGAACAAATTGGGACTGACAGAAGATCGAGAGGGAATATGATTCAGTGGGGAAATTGTGAGTGAGGTGCTACTTAAGTCAACAAGCCACTTAGTTTCGGGCAGCTGTCCTTATTTGGCCTTCCAAACCAGATCAAAAGATGGATGAGATGAGGTAAGTGTGTGTGTGCGTGTGTGTTAGGGTGTGTATCTCCTCCCTGATGCTCATTTATGAATAATACATGCTGTATATTTCTGGCACCTCTGTCTTCTTTCCCTCTCTATCCCTCCTTTTTTGGGGGTGTTTCTGTGTCTGCCTCTAGGTGGCAGCATGGTGCTGAATGTGAACAACCGAAAACAAAAAATTGAAATCTCTATATAGCCTGGCTGAGTGGTATACATGTCTTTGTGTAGGGTGGATTGTCATTGGACAAGGTTGTTTACTATAACTACTAGTAACTACAAGTAAACAAGACCCCTGTTAACACCCAAAACACCCTTATGCAAGTCCAGTTGTTGCATTCCGGCTTACTCTGATCTGCCAATATCTCAATTAGAGGTTTGAGCTTGATTAACACTGCCAAGATTTGATCATTTTTCCTTGATGCATTTGAGAAATGTTATGTTATCTTCCCTGAGCTGGTGAACACACTGTTTGTCTCCTGTGATAAATAACGGCATGGCTCCAGACCAATTCTGCTGCCAAGTTGTTTACAAAGCCTAACATCAAGCCAGTGAACCAAACATATCTGTGTTTTAGATTTACCACACTGGTTTTTCACTGATTAATTTGGAGACTTACTGCACCGTGACAGGTGGGATTTTTTATTGACCCAAGGTGACTCATGTCCTCATGTTTGAGAAGTGCGAGGGCTGAAACATGAGAGTAGGAGGCTGGCGAGAAGAGCTAACTCACACATGGGTTTGAGCTGTCCAATGAGCTCCTCCTTGCTCCACTTGGCCCACTCCTTCCTGTCTGTGTTGATGGAGCAGAGGACAGGACCACATGGCTTCCCGCTGTCGTCCACTGCCGGTACATTCAGGTAGTGCACCAGCACAATGTCTGGGTTCTACATCACACACACACACACACACACACACACACACACACACACACACACACACACACACACACACACACACACACACACACACACACACACACACACACACACACACACACACACACACACACACACACACACACACACACACACACACACACACACACACACACACACACACACACACAGGGAAACAGGGACGCACATGGTGTTAGTTATACACTGCCTTTATTCATTCATTCATTGTCATGTTTTTTCCAACATATGGGAGGGAGAGAATAACACAATAGAGTCTATTTACAGAGGGAGGGGGATATGGAGAAGGGAAATGGGAGAATACGTGGAGGTCAGGGAAGAGGTTGGACATAGCGTGTCAGATAAGATTCTTTCACCTGCCCATAAAAGATTTAACAGCTCGAGCCCACTCATCACTCTCTCTGACCCTGCAGAGGCTGCAAAAGTGTCCACATGTGTGTATGTGTGTGCGTGGTGTATATACAGAGAGAGAGACAAAAAAGAGGGAGAGCGGTTTTCACTATACTGCAGGCCACCAGTAGACCTATGGAATTTCTACACCATGAATGATTCAACAGGTGCCTTCACATGCAATCTGTGTGTGTGTGTGTGTGTGTGTGTGTGTGTGTGTGTGTGTGTGTGTGTGTGTGTGTGTGTGTGTGTGTGTGTGTGTGTGTGTGTGTGTGTGTGTGTGTGTGTGTGTGTGTGTGTGTGTGTGTGTGTGTGCGTGCGTGCGTGCGTGTGCGTGTGCATGAGTGAAAGAGAGAGAAGCTCCTCCTGATGAAAGATTCAGTAGACAGACTCAGGTGAGGGGGAGGACCCGCTGAGGTGGAACAGGTTTCTCTCCAAAAGAGGATGGCACAGTGGGCTGCTACAGCACCACACTGTGCTCAACAGCACTCACAGGCTGATTTATGATCATATTCACACTGATGTGTTTTGATATCGGAGCAAAGAGCAGAAAATGGCACTTTGGAGATAAAGCAAACAAATTTCCCTTCGTAATTTCAGACTGCGGGAATCAAACTTGGGCATGCGGAAAAGAGGGAAATATATTGGGAGAGGGCATATTCAATTTACGGCCGGTGGCTGGAATGTCCTTGTACATTTCATGTGACAAATTATGCAGGGAATTCTGCCGTGGAATACATAAATATGTGTGCATTTCCATATTTTAAATGAACATTGCAGGGTATTCAATATTTTCTTTGAAATGAACTGAGAGAGATGAAGAGAGAGGCAGTGTAAATGTAAATGCATTTTTAAGATTCATCATGTAACCTGTCATCTGAAGATGATGAGGTCTGGGTGACCATGTCTTGCATGACCAATAGAGGGAGAGACATGTGTGCGTGCGAGCGTGTATGTGTGTGCTGTATTTCACATGAGCAGTAGAGTGAGTCCAACATCTCTATGAGAAACAACATGCCTTTACACACAGGGGACACCTGTGCATGTGTGTGTTGGCGAGTGTGTTGTTTGGAGCTCCAGGGAGTTTTCTTGGAGAGGACCACATATTGAGGAGCACAGGAGTCCTTGATGCTCATTGTAAGTATCGAGAGTCAGGGTTTAGAAACCACACACTGGAAGTCAACTTCTGGCAAAGAAATGCTTTTATTATTCTGCACAGTGTGTTCCTATCATAAAAAGCAAACTATAGGCCTGACGTGCTCTTGGTACATTCTCATGGTCCAACTGTGTGTGAGAGTTTGCTCCAAACTGCCAAACAACATCCAGTTTTATTATGACCCAAGCCTTGTGATTGTATTTTCACTAAAGTCTGCACCATTAATTTAGAGGAGGATGTTTATTGCTGGTTTATGGTTAAGCTTAGTGTTCTGTTTAGGAAATGGACAGTTTAAAAGACGAAACTTGGTGTAACACTGTAATATATACTCTGGTTGCACAGTTTTGTGTATAGGAAATAAAGCCCTAACATAGCTGAACTAAATGTAACAAGGCTGTCACAGTGTTACGGCAAATACATGACAACGTATCACAACTCTATAAATAATGTTGAAGTCTTGTTCTAGTATGTATGAATGTGCGAGCAAAGGCAAGGTGGGGAAAGGGGGGCTTACCTGCAGCAGCCAATAGCATCTACGATGGAAGGTGGGGATGATGGAGGAGTGGACGTAGCAGCCATACAGACACTATAGAGAGGAGAGGAGGGGAGATCGCAGGGGGTAAGGAGAAAAGCAAAAGGGAGGAAGCAAGACAAAAAGTGAAAAGGAGGAGAGTAGGAGAGGACAATAAGTGAGAGAACAGGAGAGGAGAACTCAGGTTATACCCACTTAGGCTGTATTGATTGCGGTGCTAAAACTAAATTGCAAACATGCTGTATACGTTTCTTCCTAATGTCTTGTCTAAAATACCATATATCCGATTTTGACAATTACAGCACAAGAGATTGGGAAATGTACTGCCTCAGCAAGATGAGACACAACCCACTTGGGATTCACAAAAAAGTCACACTGCCGTCAGCGCACAGACACTGCAAGAGAGATCAGAAACAGTGGAGGGGACAAAGGAGAGGAGGCGAAAGCGAGGAAAGCGCAGTGTCAAGGTGGACAAGATGAAGAGGAAGTTCAGAAGGGATTCCATCCAGCAGAGGACACTTGCATACATACAAAGTAGTGTATACGGCTGTGTGAGTCTGGAAATAGACCACATTTATGATTACATAGTGTTTATATTTTTGTGATGCAGTATGAAATGATTTGATAGCGATGCCAGTACTGTATTGTTTGTTTGTTTGTTTGTTTGCAGCCTTTATTTAACCAGGTGAAAGCCCCTTGAGATCAAAAGATCTCTTTTTCAAGGGTGACCTGCAGGACATTAGTTACACATGTAACATCAAATCAACAGAACAACAATAAGGATGACATACAACATAATGTACAGGGTACAGTTTACAAAACTCTATGTACAGTGACAGGTACCATGAGTATCAAGCAGCATGTCACCCAGCCGAGTTTTAAAATGATGCAGGGGAACCAAAGTGCTCAGTTTTAAACATGTTTGCAGACTGTTCCAATTGAGTGGAGCTGCACATCTAAAAGCTTTCTTCCCTAAGACAGTCCTCGCACTTGGCACATTTAATAAAACAACAAACGAAGTTAACAACTGTAACGAAGTTTCTGAACCAAAACCATCAGCAAAATGCATATAAACGTGAATAACTACAAGAGAAAACCCTCTTCAAATCATGTAAACTATCCCTTTTCCTTTTTAGCTGAATTCGGATTTTAAAAGTAAACATCTTATTTAAAAACAAGTACACAAGACAACGAGGCTAACCAAGCATTTAAAGTGCACCTATCATGCTATTGTTAGGTCTCAGATATATCAAAAATATATAAAAACATGTTTATGATGTGTTTTGCTCAAAATACAAACAGATCATGCATTTTAGAAATCCCTCATGTCCCTCTATTCTAGCGCTGTTTAGAGAAACGCAGATTTTGGGTCCTTAGCTTGTAAAATGAAAAAGAGGAGGCGGAGCTAATGCCTGATCAGAATTCTACCGGAGATAAAGTTCAATTCTGCTGTGATAAAACGCCATCCTGTTCTAAACCACATCAAAGATTATTTCTGAAACAGTATGGAGCTCAAATGCTTTTTCTCTTGCGGGGTTACCACAAGGTGAGTTACTTTTTTTATTTCCTGCATTTTAAACACATGTGCTCTCCAGTATAGTGTTAGCGATGATTGCTAATGTAAACAAATACCATATAACGTCCAAAACACGTCAGGCATTGTGTCTGATAGCAACTCTCTGTGGGTCCACCATCCGAAATTACATAATATCGGCAGCAAATCTGTATCCCCTCTGGAAAAGAGTGTTTTATTTTTCTGACGCTGCGTGTGTTCCCCGACACACCGGGGACACATATTTATGTATAAAATACATAAATAAAAATGATGCAATGATACACATATTTATGTATAAAATACATAAATATGTGCATTTGGCATGATAGGTCCCCTTTAAAATCAGGCTGCATTTCTCAATTCTTTTTATTATGCGCTTACAGAATTGAGGTTCGATACCCGGTAATAATGAAGCGTGTGTCTGTTGTGTTTGACAGGGGGAGGATGAAATGACGAAAGAAGGACCTTCTCACTGCCACTTTTTCACATGCATTGAAGTCAAGGCTCACACACAAACACACTCAGACACACACACACGCAAAGATTGGTTGTGTGTAAAAACAGAATTGCACACAGAGATGCTCTGCAATCAGGCTGTACTATAATCAACACTTACAACTTGTCCTGTTTTCTGTCTCATGAACACTCATGCACACTTATATTTTTCTCGCCATTTTGCCTCTTCTCAGAAGTAGCCCGCCCTCTATCTAAAGTGTGTTTTGCCAAAGGCAGAGTGCATTTCCATATATTTCCATTCGATATGAGCAGGCTCTCCATCCAGGGTTATGTTTTTCTCTCCTGCTTCCTGCCTCTCCCCATCCTCCTTCACTCCCTCTGCCTATCTCGCTGCTCTCCCTCTTTCCTGTCCCTTGCTCTCTACACACTGCCTGCTTGTGCTTGCTTTGGGGGGTCCTGGGAAGACGTGACACAAACAATTACTGAGCGACTACCGGCGAGAGAAACACTTTGTATATGTGTAGTGTGTGCACGATTGCAGACAATTGCATGAGGGATGAATGTCAATGTGAGTGTGGGGTCGTGAATAATAGAGACCCAGATGGGAATACTTGATCTCAATTATTCCCTTTACTTCTGTGTCTCTTTCGCCCGTCTTCTGCTCACCCTAATGCAAAACTATTGAGCCCTCTGCAAACATCCATGTGCCTCCTCGCTGTCTCCCCCCTCTACCTCATCCTTTCTGTTTCTGACACATGCGCGCTCACTACTCTCACCTCTTGGTATATTTCTGCTGAATAATCAATTTCTGAGCTGGCTGATGTGACTTCACACACACACAGACACACACTCGCACACGCACAGACGCTGCCTTGAGACTGGATCGATACCCCTCTCTGTTCTGCTGAAGGAGGCATTGACATCATTCCTGGCCTCGAGCCAAACACACTCTTATCCTTCAGAAAGAGGGAGAGAGAGGCAGGGAGACAGGAGCAGGGAGGGAGGTAAAGAAAGAAAAAAAGAAAGAAAGAAAGAAAGAAAGGGGGCACCGCTGGCTCTCAGCCTCAGCATGTGTGTTTGTGTGTACATTTGTGTTACACGTGTGTGTCTCCTCGGAGGGAAGGAGAGTAAGTTAGGAAGTGAGATTGGCAGTGAAACCATGCTCAGCGCCAAACACGATCATCGACTTGTTTTTCCACCGCAGCCTCTCACCTCCACTCCCTGGACCTTGAGCTTCATGTGATCCTCTCGGGTGGTCTTCCCGTCTTTCCTCTTCTTCCAGCAGTAGCCATCTTTCCTGTACTTCACCTTCTTCCGGTTGTAGAGGATCATAGAGCCATTTTGAGGCCTGATGGAGGACAGGATCAAGAATTAGACAGACAGAAATGGATATGTTGAGCACAGAGGACGCTTCAAAACAATTCAACTGCATGGAATCCGGCCAGAAAATACTTTAATGCTGTCATTTCAAACTGTCAAAAGTCGAAAAATTATCTTGCATCGCTGATTTACAAATACTGACTACAGCAAGTTGTACACAGTGACGTCAGTGTTATATCCCACAGTCAAGTTAGCTGCTCCCCTGCGGCCCCTCCCCTCTTATACGTAGACTCACACTCCTACGTGTTAATATTTCAGTAGGGTGATCTATCGGCACAACAGGAACATTGGCCTCTAAGCTCTCATTCTATATACACCAGGTGGGATGAACGTGCACACAAACACACACACAAGTAAACACACCAGGAGCCATACATGTGGAAAGACAGAGATGATATCAGAGATGGCAGGACCCACTGCCGTGTGTTCTTTGAGCTCAATGTCAAACCTGCTGCTCTGCAATCAATCATTACACTTCTAAAACGTTAAGGACAAGTGTGTGTGTCTGTGTGTGTGTGTGTGTGTGTGTGTGTGTGTGTGTGTGTGTGTGTGTGTGTGTGTGTGTGTGTGTGTGTGTGTGTGTGTGTGTGCGTGCGTGCGTGCGTGCGTGCGTACGTACGTACGTGCGTGCGTGCGTGTGTTTCCGTGCGTGTGTGTGTAGGTGGAGGGAAAATGCTTCTCTGCCTTATCTCATGACAACAGAAAGAGAACAGGCACGTTAACAATCAATACACTAACACATGCTCACAAGTGCTCGCTCTCATGAGCACGCACGCACACACACACACTTACACACCTCCTCTCTTCTTTCCCTGCCCTCCTTCTCCGTCAACCTCCAGTCTTTATCCCCCTTATGATAGTATCTCTTCATTTTCTCTTTACTGCTTCTTCAGTCGCTCCATTCTCCACTCCTTTCCACTTATTAGTATCTTCTCATCTTGTCTATTTCTTTCTACTATCTCAACATCTGTTTATTTTATGGTTTTCTCTCGTCTCCTCCTCTCTAGATCTCTCTTTCCCTCTCGACTCCTTTCCTCTCTTCTTTTTTCTTTTCCTCTTCCCTCCTTTTCTCCCCTGTGCTGGAATGTGATGTAGACACATCTATATGGACTGAGATGATTGCAATTTACTCAGAACACTGTGTGTAGTGAAATTGAATTTACTTTGAGCTGATTTTCTTTGACACCTTAAATCTGTTCTGTTTTGGGGTGAGCCTGCCAGTTTCTTAGCGGAGTGGAGACCCCCACCCTCCGATCAAAGCCGAGTTTAGTCTCCGTCTCGAGCAGTGTGAGTCATCTCAGAGCTGCTGATTCTAATTATGTTATGGAGAAGATGGATGAGATCAGATGTGTGCCTGTGTGTTTGTGTGCGGGTGGGAAACACGTGCTTGTTCATAAGCATGTGTGTGTGTGTGTGTGTGTGTGTGTGTGTGTGTGTGTGTGTGTGTGTGTGTGTGTGTGTGTGTGTGTGTGTGTGTGTGTGTGTGTGTGTGTGTGTGTGTGTGTGTGGTACACGCACGTGGATGGTGCACGTGCTCCTCACATACCCCCCGATTCAAGCAGACATAAATGCTATTGATTGTAACTGGGCTGTGATGTGTGGGATATAAAAAGCTGTTCCACCGTGTAGCAGAGCGAAAACAGAGAAGGCAAGGGGAGGAGAGTGGGGGGGGGGGAAAGACGGCAAGATAAAGAGACGGAGTGGGCGAGTGAGTGAGTCCGGTAAAGGGAGGAGAGAAGGAGTAGACCAGAAAAGTGAGAGGAGAGGGAGAGAGGAAGCAATAGTCATTACTTTGAACTGATGAGGTATTCCAGTGAGGGGAGAACTGAAGGTCGTTGATTGTTATCTTAATATCGCCCCCCCCCCCCCGCATGCGCACATATGCATAAAAACACACATATGCACACAGCCACCGCGCACACACGTAAATGTCACTGGCTCCATTTGCTGAGCTCCTTTCCATCTGATGGGATTATGTGTAATCTGTTCTAATCGTGCCTCGTGTCATGTGTAAATGGGATTATATCTAACTGCTGCTCAATAACACCAATATGACGGCTGCTGCTGCTGGGGGGCTGAGGCTCGACGGCAGCACAACCAATCAATGAGAAATCCATCCACAACATAAACTGTGCTGCTGGCCTCAGGCTGCTCCTGGGAAGAGTCCTTCAGCTGGCACAATGGGAGCGCACAGGCATCACCTCGGGCTTTCTGCGGTGTCAGTAATCACAAATAAGGTGACCTCTTCACTTACTTCACTTTCTTTCTCTTTTCCTTTGTTCATCCTACATCTGTATTAACTCATGTCAATAAAGTGACTTATCATTATCAATCATTCAAATCGCCTTTTCCCTCCTTCCTTCCTGAATATAACCTCTCTCGACGAAAGGAAAAGAGCCACCTATGGTTTATTCCGGTCGATGAATATTCAGCATGTGAATCCCTGTTCACCTCCCCGTTTTATACACATACTCCCCCTCCCTTTAAACCCCTCCCTCGCCCTCCTACGTCTGAATTATACATCACTTATCCTAATACATTTACATTCATTAATACTCAGTTTCCAGCTGACTAGGTGCTTTACAGTCCAGCCATGTTCCAGAGCGTTCCCTACATGTAGAGTAGCCCGTCAGCAGGACCCTTTGGAGACAGTCGATGTACATCACTAATTTTTTAATCAAACACAGGCACTCAGTCACTGGGATTAAACCAACGTGAGTCGCCAGCTGATACTGTTTATACATGGGTGTGTGTGTGTTCGTGTAAAACTGTCTGCGCTCTCCTCACCTGGTTTTCGGCGATGTCGTCAGCCACTCATCGTGTTTCTCAAAAGTGATGAGATATGCAGCAATCTCCTAGAGAGACAAAGACAAGACGGAAAGGTTATATTGGTGTGTGTGTGTGTGTGTGTGTGCGTGAGTGTGTGTCACAGTGAGATAAAACATAACAGGTATTTCCAGATGACCTGCTGATGCCCACAGAGAGTGTGTCACTATCTGATTGCCACGGTGAGGTCCAGCCGTCTGATTGGTCACAGAGCAGCCAGTCAGGAGACAGATATAGAGGACAGACCCTCAGGGCCAGCAACCAATCACGCTCACCGACACACTGATGTATCCTTCCGCCGGGGAGGAAAAGCTATCTCCTAAATACACACACACATCCCCGCCACACACACACTGGGGCTGCAGACCCAAACACAAGCTGTGTGCTGATAGGAAAAGTTTTCTTGCACTTTGCAGTTTCACAGTTTCCCGTCAGATAAAGCCTGCTCCGAACTTGATTCTTAATTCGTCCGGCTCTCTTTTCATCTCCTCAGCTCTCCCTCTCCTCTGCACACTATTTCTATTCTTCTTCCGCACTCACATGAATCCAATAAGGAAAAAAAGAGAGTTCAAATCATACAGTTGCATTCCACCGAGAGTGAGGCAAAAACAAAACGTCCATACACGCAGACGGAGACACGCAGCCAAAGGAAACTATTGTTTGTATCTGCTGCTTGTTTGTTGTTCACGCAACGCCGCCTTTTCCCTTTGCTAGGTGAACTTTCTCACCCCTGGCTTCCTCCTTGAAATATCATTCTCTCGCCCCTGTCTTTGACTCCCAGCTCACCCACTTGTTGTGAAAGACTATGAAATGTAAATTGTCCTCTTAAGGCAATCAGTGTTTGAAATGTGGCACAAAGCAATAGTGAAAAAGGCATCAACACTCCAAGCACTCCTTCATCTGCCCCCTCAGATCAACAGTCTCCGTGTGTGTGTGTGTGTGTGTGTGTGTGTGTGTGTGTGTGTGTGTGTGTGTGTGTGTGTGTGTGTGTGTGTGTGTGTGTGTGTGTGTGTGTGTGTGTGTGTGTGTGTGTGTGTGTGTGTGTGTGTGTGTGTGTGTGTGTGTGTGTGTGTGTTTTAGGTATTTGTCCCAGTTTGGCATGAGAGCACTCCATCTCCACACCGATCAGAAGAGATGGAGGGACAAAGAGCGAGAGGGGAAGAAAGGCAGAGAGAGAGGGGGAAAGAAAGAGCAGCTGGAGGGTGCTGGCACTTAACTGGATTGTTTTTTTTAAGTATCCCCCATTCGATCCTCACGTCCCAACCCCCCACCTCATCCAGCATTTATGTGCGTGTGTTTATATACATACTGTTTGTGTATGTGTGTGTGTGTGTGTGTGTGTGTGTGTGTGTGTGTGTGTGTGTGTGTGTGTGTGTGTGTGTGTGTGTGTGTGTGTGTGTGTGTGTGTGTGTGTGTGTGTGTGTGTGTGTGTGTGTGTGTGTGTGTGTGTGTGTGTGTGTGTGTGTGTGTGTGGGAGGGACTGTCATCACACCCTTAATAATTATCACTATCAAGCTGTTAATGTCTGTCTGACTGAGGCACATAAAACTTTTTTTAGCCGTGGCTAGGCACAACAGCACACACACACACGCGCACACACACACACACACACACACACACACACACACACACACACACACACACACACACACACACACACACACACACACACACACACACACACACACACAGTGACACACAAGGAGTGCCTCATTCATTTATGCATCTATTCATTA